>NW_026286640.1:105000-155413 GCF_023373465.1 Oncorhynchus keta | reverse complement strand
TCTGGGGGTGTGTGTACTGTTTGTGCGTGGGGGTGTTTACTGTGTGTGCGTGGGTGTGGGTGTACGGGGGTGTGTGTGTACTGTGTGTGTGTGGGTTTACTGTGTGGGTGTGTGTACTGTGTGTGCGTGGGTGTGTGTGTACTGTGTGTGTGTACACTGTGTGTGTGTACTGCGTGCGTTACCTGAGCACCGTGACGTAGACGCGTGTCCGTGGGCTATCGTAGCGCTCCAGTCTGTGTGTGTGTGTGTAGAGTAGTGATATGAAGGTGTTGAGGACACACACTGCTACAGGCAGCAGCAGAGACCAGGCCTCTGTCAGGACATCCTCTGGACTGGGGGACGTTACCACACGCTGGAGGAACACACACACATCACATCACATGGACCCACACACACACACACACACATCACATGGACCCCACACACACACACACACACACCACACACACATCACATGGACCCACACACACACACACATCACATGGACCCACACACACACACACATCACATGGACACACACACACACACACACACACACACACACACACACACACACACACACACACACACACACACACACACACACACACACACACACACACACAGTAAACAGACATATTTACAGAGGTAGTTCCAGGTGACAGTACGACACATTAAACTGTGTGTGTGTTTGTGCTACTGACCTGCAGGTTGTGTTGACAGAGGTAGTAGACAGCCACACAGGCCCCAGTAGCCAGACAGACAGACAGAAGCCAGACAGCCAGACGGACCAGACAGGCCCTCATCTTGTCTGACACAGACAGCTCTCTCTTCACTCTGCTCTCCCTTAGAGACTCCTAGACAAACACAGCTAGTAAGATGGGTAGGTGTGTGTGTGTGTGTGTGTGTGTGTGTGTGAGCGTGCGTGCGTGCGTGCGTTCGTTCGTGGAAGTGTGTTTCATTCTGTCTGTTCCCCCAGCCCCCCCAAGGATGCCTTTTGCATGCAATAGCAAGCTACATGGTCAGAGTTAGAGGTTTAAATATAAATCAACCTTCAGTAATACTAGCAGGTTGTTTCTGTGTGTACCTTCAGTAATACTAGCAGGTTGTTTCTGTGTGTACCTTCAGTAATACTAGCAGGTTGTTTCTGTGTGTACCTTCAGTAATACTAGCAGGTTGTTTCTGTGTCTACCTTCAGTAATACTAGCAGGTTGTTTCTGTGTCTACCTTCAGTAATACTAGCAGGTTGTTTCTGTGTGTACCTTCAGTAATACTAGCAGGTTGTTTCTGTGTGTACCTTCAGTAATACTAGCAGGTTGTTTCTGTGTGTACCTTCAGTAATACTAGCAGGTTGTTTCTGTGTCTACCTTCAGTAATACTAGCAGGTTGTTTCTGTGTCTACCTTCAGTAATACTAGCAGGTTGTTTCTGTGTGTACCTTCAGTAATACTAGCAGGTTGTTTCTGTGTCTACCTTCAGTAATACTAGCAGGTTGTTTCTGTGTGTACCTTCAGTAATACTAGCAGGTTGTTTCTGTGTCTACCTTCAGTAATACTAGCAGGTTGTTTCTGTGTGTACCTTCAGTAATACTAGCAGGTTGTTTCTGTGTGTACCTTCAGTAATACTAGCAGGTTGTTTCTGTGTCTACCTTCAGTAATACTAGCAGGTTGTTTCTGTGTCTACCTTCAGTAATACTAGCAGGTTGTTTCTGTGTGTACCTTCAGTAATACTAGCAGGTTGTTTCTGTGTCTACCTTCAGTAATACTAGCAGGTTGTTTCTGTGTCTACCTTCAGTAATACTAGCAGGTTGTTTCTGTGTGTACCTTCAGTAATACTAGCAGGTTGTTTCTGTGTGTACCTTCAGTAATACTAGCAGGTTGTTTCTGTGTCTACCTTCAGTAATACTAGCAGGTTGTTTCTGTGTGTACCTTCAGTAATACTAGCAGGTTGTTTCTGTGTCTACCTTCAGTAATACTAGCAGGTTGTTTCTGTGTAATACTAGCAGGTACCTTCAGTAATACTAGCAGGTTGTTTCTGTGTGTACCTTCAGTAATACTAGCAGGTTGTTTCTGTGTCTACCTTCAGTAATACTAGCAGGTTGTTTCTGTGTCTACCTTCAGTAATACTAGCAGGTTGTTTCTGTGTCTACCTTCAGTAATACTAGCAGGTTGTTTCTGTGTGTACCTTCAGTAATACTAGCAGGTTGTTTCTGTGTCTACCTTCAGTAATACTAGCAGGTTGTTTCTGTGTGTACCTTCAGTAATACTAGCAGGTTGTTTCTGTGTCTACCTTCAGTAATACTAGCAGGTTGTTTCTGTGTGTACCTTCAGTAATACTAGCAGGTTGTTTCTGTGTCTACCTTCAGTAATACTAGCAGGTTGTTTCTGTGTCTACCTTCAGTAATACTAGCAGGTTGTTTCTGTGTCTACCTTCAGTAATACTAGCAGGTTGTTTCTGTGTCTACCTTCAGTAATACTAGCAGGTTGTTTCTGTGTGTACCTTCAGTAATACTAGCAGGTTGTTTCTGTGTCTACCTTCAGTAATACTAGCAGGTTGTTTCTGTGTCTACCTTCAGTAATACTAGCAGGTTGTTTCTGTGTGTACCTTCAGTAATACTAGCAGGTTGTTTCTGTGTGTACCTTCAGTAATACTAGCTGGTTGTTTCTGTGTCTACCTTCAGTAATACTAGCAGGTTGTTTCTGTGTCTACCTTCAGTAATACTAGCAGGTTGTTTCTGTGTCTACCTTCAGTAATACTAGCAGGTTGTTTCTGTGTGTACCTTCAGTAATACTAGCAGGTTGTTTCTGTGTCTACCTTCAGTAATACTAGCAGGTTGTTTCTGTGTGTACCTTCAGTAATACTAGCAGGTTGTTTCTGTGTGTACCTTCAGTAATACTAGCAGGTTGTTTCTGTGTGTACCTTCAGTAATACTAGCAGGTTGTTTCTGTGTGTACCTTCAGTAATACTAGCAGGTTGTTTCTGTGTCTACCTTCAGTAATACTAGCAGGTTGTTTCTGTGTGTACCTTCAGTAATACTAGCAGGTTGTTTCTGTGTCTACCTTCAGTAATACTAGCAGGTTGTTTCTGTGTGTACCTTCAGTAATACTAGCAGGTTGTTTCTGTGTGTACCTTCAGTAATACTAGCAGGTTGTTTCTGTGTGTACCTTCAGTAATACTAGCAGGTTGTTTCTGTGTCTACCTTCAGTAATACTAGCAGGTTGTTTCTGTGTCTACCTTCAGTAATACTAGCAGGTTGTTTCTGTGTCTACCTTCAGTAATACTAGCAGGTTGTTTCTGTGTGTACCTTCAGTAATACTAGCAGGTTGTTTCTGTGTCTACCTTCAGTAATACTAGCAGGTTGTTTCTGTGTCTACCTTCAGTAATACTAGCAGGTTGTTTCTGTGTGTACCTTCAGTAATACTAGCAGGTTGTTTCTGTGTGTACCTTCAGTAATACGAGCAGGTGTTTCTGTGTCTACCTTCAGTAATACTAGCAGGTTGTTTCTGTGTCTACCTTCAGTAATACTAGCAGGTTGTTTCTGTGTTACCTTCAGTAATACTAGCAGGTTGTTTCTGTGTGTACCTTCAGTAATACTAGCAGGTTGTTTCTGTGTGTACCTTCAGTAATACTAGCAGGTTGTTTCTGTGTGTACCTTCAGTAATACTAGCAGGTTGTTTCTGTGTGTACCTTCAGTAATACTAGCAGGTTGTTTCTGTGTGTACCTTCAGTAATACTAGCAGGTTGTTTCTGTGTGTACCTTCAGTAATACTAGCAGGTTGTTTCTGTGTCCTTCAGTAATACTAGCAGGTTGTTTCTGTGTGTACCTTCAGTAATACTAGCAGGTTGTTTCTGTGTGTACCTTCAGTAATACTAGCAGGTTGTTTCTGTGTGTTTCTGTGTACCTTCAGTAATACTAGCAGGTTGTTTCTGTGTGTACCTTCAGTAATACTAGCAGGTTGTTTCTGTGTGTACCTTCAGTAATACTAGCAGGTTGTTTCTGTGTGTACCTTCAGTAATACTAGCAGGTTGTTTCTGTGTGTACCTTCAGTAATACTAGCAGGTTGTTTCTGTGTTTCTGTGTACCTTCAGTAATACTAGCAGGTTGTTTCTGTGTCTAACTTCAGTAATACTAGCAGGTTGTTTCTGTGTGTATCCTCAGTAATACTAGCAGGTTGTTTCTGTGTGTACCTTCAGTAATACTAGCAGGTTGTTTCTGTGTCTACCTTCAGTAATACTAGCAGGTTGTTTCTGTGTGTACCTTCAGTAATACTAGCAGGTTGTTTCTGTGTCTACCTTCAGTAATACTAGCAGGTTGTTTCTGTGTCTACCTTCAGTAATACTGCAGGTTGTTTCTGTGTTACCTTCAGTAATACTAGCAGGTTGTTTCTGTGTGTACCTTCAGTAATACTAGCAGGTTGTTTCTGTGTCTACCTTCAGTAATACTAGCAGGTTGTTTCTGTGTCTACCTTCAGTAATACTAGCAGGTTGTTTCTGAGTGTACCTTCAGTAATACTAGCAGGTTGTTTCTGTGTACCTTCAGTAATACGAGCAGGTTGTTTCTGTGTCTACCTTCAGTAATACTAGCAGGTTGTTTCTGTGTCTACCTTCAGTAATACTAGCAGGTTGTTTCTGTGTGTACCTTCAGTTATACTAGCAGGTTGTTTCTGTGTGTACCTTCAGTAATACTGCAGGTTGTTTCTGTGTGTACCTTCAGTAATACTAGCAGGTTGTTTCTGTGTGTACCTTCAGTAATACTAGCAGGTTGTTTCTGTGTGTACCTTCAGTAATACTAGCAGGTTGTTTCTGTGTGTACCTTCAGTAATACTAGCAGGTTGTTTCTGTGTGTACCTTCAGTAATACTAGCAGGTTGTTTCTGTGTGTACCTTCAGTAATACTAGCAGGTTGTTTCTGTGTGTACCTTCAGTAATACTAGCAGGTTGTTTCTGTGTGTACCTTCAGTAATACTAGCAGGTTGTTTCTGTGTGTACCTTCAGTAATACTAGCAGGTTGTTTCTGTGTGTACCTTCAGTAATACTAGCAGGTTGTTTCTGTGTGTACCTTCAGTAATACTAGCAGGTTGTTTCTGTGTCTACCTTCAGTAATACTAGCAGGTTGTTTCTGTGTCTACCTTCAGTAATACTAGCAGGTTGTTTCTGTGTGTACCTTCAGTAATACTAGCAGGTTGTTTCTGTGTGTACCTTCAGTAATACTAGCAGGTTGTTTCTGTGTCTACCTTCAGTAATACTAGCAGGTTGTTTCTGTGTGTACCTTCAGTAATACTAGCAGGTTGTTTCTGTGTCTACCTTCAGTAATACTAGCAGGTTGTTTCTGTGTGTACCTTCAGTAATACTAGCAGGTTGTTTCTGTGTGTACCTTCAGTAATACTAGCAGGTTGTTTCTGTGTCTACCTTCAGTAATACGAGCAGGTTGGTCCTGTGTGTGTGTGTGTGTGTGTGTGTGTGTGAGTACCTTGAGATGTACTAGCAGGTTGGTCCTGTGTGTGTGTATGTCCGCGTGGTGCAGCAGAGAGAAGTCCCAGCTACACAACAGTCTCCAGTAGTCATCTCCTCTTCCAGACAGAGAGCCAGGTCTCTGAGCCGCTACACCTGACGCCACAACACCAGTCTGGAGACACCCTGCCATGCTGCCCAACACACACACACACACACACACACACACACACACACACACACACACACACACACACACACACACACACACACACACACACACACACACACACACACACACACACACACACAGACTGATGACTGACTGTTCCTCCATATTATCTGTCATGCTGACTGACTGTTCCTCCATATTATCTGTCATGCTGACTGACTGTTCATCCATATTATCTGGCATGCTGACTGTTCCTCCATATTATCTGGCATGCTGACTGTTCCTCCATAATATCTGTCATGCTGACTGACTGTTCCTCCATAATATCTGTCATGCTGACTGTTCCTCCATATTATCTGGCATGCTGACTGTTCCTCCATATTATCTGGCATGCTGACTGACTGTTCCTCCATGTTATCTGGCATGCTGACTGACTGTTCCTCCATATTATCTGTCATGCTGACTGACTGTTCCTCCATATTATCTGTCATGCTGACTGACTGTTCCTCCATATTATCTGGCATGCTGACTGTTCCTCCATATTATCTGGCATGCTGACTGTTCCTCCATATTATCTGTCATGCTGACTGACTGTTCCTCCATATTATCTGTCATGCTGACTGTTCCTCCATATCATCTGTCATGCTGACTGACTGTTCCTCCATATTATCTGTCATGCTGACTGACTGTTCCTCCATATTATCTGGCATGCTGACTGTTCCTCCATATTATCTGGCATGCTGACTGTTCCTCCATATTATCTGGCATGCTGACAGACTGTTCCTCCATATTATCTGGCATGCTGACTGACTGTTCCTCCATGTTATCTGGCATGCTGACTGACTGTTCCTCCATATTATCTGGCATGCTGACTGTTCCTCCATATTATCTGGCATGCTGACTGACTGTTCCTCCATATTATCTGTCATGCTGACTGACTGTTCCTCCATATTATCTGGCATGCTGACTGTTCCTCCATATTATCTGTCATGCTGACTGACTGTTCCTCCATATTATCTGGCATGCTGACTGTTCCTCCATATTATCTGGCATGCTGACTGTTCCTCCATATTATCTGTCATGCTGACGTACTGTTCCTCCATATTATCTGGCATGCTGACTGACTGTTCCTCCATGTTATCTGGCATGCTGACTGACTGTTCCTCCATATTATCTGGCATGCGGACTGACTGTTCCTCCATATTATCTGGCATGCTGACTGACTGTTCCTCCATGTTATTTGGCATGCTGACTGACTGTTCCTCCATAATATCTGTCATGCTGACTGTTCCTCTATAATATCTGTCATGCTGACTGACTGTTCCTCCATAATATCTGGCATGCTGACTGTTCCTCTATATTATCTGGCATGCTGACTGTTCCTCCATATTATCTGTCATGCTGACTGACTGTTCCTCCATAATATCTGTCATGCTGACTGACTGTTCCACCATAATATCTGTCATGCTGACTGTTCCTCCATATTATCTGTCATGCTGACTGACTGTTCCTCCATATTATCTGTCATGCTGACTGACTGTTCCTCCATATTATCTGTCATGCTGACTGACTGTTCCTCCATAATATCTGTCATGCTGACTGACTGTTCCACCATAATATCTGTCATGCTGACTGTTCCTCCATATTATCTGTCATGCTGACTGACTGTTCCTCCATATTATCTGTCATGCTGACTGACTGTTCCTCCATAATATCTGTCATGCTGACTGACAGTTCCTCCATAATATCTGGCATGCTGACTGACTGTTCATCCATAATATCTGGCATGCTGACTGACTGTTCCTCCATAATATCTGGCATGCTGACTGACTGTTCCTCCATAATATCTGGCATGCTGACTGACTGTTCCTCCATATTATCTGGCATGCTGACTGTTCCTCCATATTATCTGGCATGCTGACTGACTGTTCCTCCATATTATCTGGCATGCTGACTGACTGTTCCTCCATATTATCTGGCATGCTGACTGACTGTTCCTCCATATTATCTGGCATGCTGACTGACTGTTCCTCTATAATATCAAAGCCAGCTGATCCCTGTCTGGTGTGATTATGACAGATATTATGGAGGTACAGCCAATGCAGAAAAGTAGCTGCTGCCTTGGCAGGAACTAATGGGGATCCATTATAAACCCCAGGAAGAGTAGCTGTTGCCTTGGCAGGAACTAAAGGGGATCCATTATAAACCCCAGGAAGAGTAGCTGCTGCCTTGGCAGGAACTAATGGGGATCCATTATAAACCCCAGGAAGAGTAGCTGCTGCCTTGGCAGGAACTAATGGGGATCCATAATAAACCCCAGGAAGAGTAGCTGTTGCCTTGGCAGGAACTAATGGGGATCCATAATAAACCCCAGGAAGAGTAGCTGCTGCCTTGACAGGAACTAATGGGGATCCATTATAAACCCCAGGAAGAGTAGCTGCTGCCTTGGCAGGAACTAATGGGGATCCATAATAAACCCCAGGAAGAGTAGCTGTTGCCTTGGCAGGAACTAATGGGGATCCATAATAAACCCCAGGAAGAGTAGCTGCTGCCTTGGCAGGAACTAAAGGGGATCCATTATAAACCCCAGGAAGAGTAGCTGCTGCCTTGGCAGGAACTAATGGGGATCCATAATAAACCCCAGGAAGAGTAGCTGTTGCCTTGGCAGGAACTAATGGGGATCCATAATAAACCCCAGGAAGAGTAGCTGCTGCCTTGGCAGGAACTAAAGGGGATCCATTATAAACCCCAGGAAGAGTAGCTGCTGCCTTGACAGGAACTAATGGGGATCCATAATAAACCCCAGGAAGAGTAGATGCTGCCTTGGCAGGAACTAATGGGGATCCATAATAAACCCCAGGAAGAGTAGATGCTGCCTTGACAGGAACTAATGGGGATCCATAATAAACCCCAGGAAGAGTAGCTGCTGCCTTGACAGGAACTAATGGGGATCCATAATAAACCCCAGGAAGAGTAGCTGCTGCCTTGGCAGGAACTAATGGGGATCCATAATAAACCCCAGGAAGAGTAGCTGCTGCCTTGGCAGGAACTAATGGGGATCCATAATAAACCCCAGGAAGAGTAGCTGCTGCCTTGACAGGAACTAATGGGGATCCATAATAAACCCCAGTAAGAGTAGCTGCTGCCTTGACAGGAACTAATGGGGATCCATTATATACCCCAGCAGCATGTAGGAGGACGGACAGACAGTATTACCTGTATATGACTGAGGCTCCACAGAGCAGCATGTAGGAGGTAAACCAGACAGACAGACAGACAGACAGACAGAAATAGACAGACAGAGAAACAGACAGACAGACAGACAGACAGAGAAACAGACAGACAGACAGAATTACCTGTATATGACTGAGGCTCCACAGAGCAGCATGTAGGAGGTGATGGTAAAGAGGTAAGCTAGCTGGATGTTATAACTAGACAGTACACTGTTACTGCTGTAGACACCATAGTACAGCATGGACACGTTGAACCACCCCTACACACACACACACACACACACACACACACACACACACACACACACACACACACACACACACACACACACACACACACACACACACACACACACACACACACACACACACACACACACACACACACACACACACACACACGGAGAGAGACATGGAAAGAGGCAGACAGACAGGCAGGGAGAGAGAGACAGGGAGAGAGGTATGGAGAGACAGAGACAGGGAGAGAGGCAGGGAGAGAGAGAAACAGGGAGAGACAGAGACAGGGAGAGAGGCAGGGGGAGAGAGACAGAGAGAGACAGACAGGCAGACAGACAGATGACACTTTAGACTTAGTTACAGCATCTTTAAACAGAGTGTGTATTTGTGTGTGTCTGTGTATCCTACATATATGTATGGATGTGTCCGTGTCAGTGTGTCCACTCACCACTCCAGTGAGGAGCTCCAGTCCCCTGAACCCGGCAGTTGCCCCGGCGCCCTGAGTGTCGGTGCTAAGCATCGCCCACGGCAACGTGATGAAGGAGAGGTTGAGGAGGGAGGAGAGGAGGTTGAAGAGGAGCAGCCATCTTAGAAACAGGAAGTAGCAGAGAACAGCAGAACCAAACCTTCCACTGATCTCCCTCAGAGAACCGCGCCACAGAGAGAGAGACTGTCTGAAAAACACCACACTGCTGCACCTACGAACAGACTGAGAGAGACAGAGACATCTAGTGACTACTACAGGACATGGGTTCTCTGACTACTACAGGATATGGGTTCTGACCGGTGTCCTCTCTAACATGTCTATCTAATGACTACTACAGGACATGGGTTCTGACCAGTGAGATCTGCTCCCAACAGTCAGTGCAGCTTGTTCTCTCTAGACTCCTCCTGGAGAACTTCTCTGCTAAGACACGGCACCTGGAAACACACAGTAGTGATGAGACGGTTGACCCATAGCCCGCAGTCCGCGCAGTTATAGCTGCAGGGCGGGTGGGTTTAGGGTCATTGAATATTGCGTTCATATCGGGCAGGTGGGTTGAATTAAGAGAAACCTATAGGCCACCCAACCTTTAAAAAATGCATAAATGTATCATTCTTGTGCCATTGACAGTGAGCTCCTAAAGGCATCGGGCCACATTGTTTGTTGTTCTGGCTCTGTACTCCAACACTTTGAAATGATACAGTGACCACATCAACCGTGTGACTCTACAAACTGGTTGGTTGTATTTGCTGTTTGTTTTGGTTGTTGCAGATTATTTGGTGCCCAATAGAAATGAAGGGTAAATAATGTAGTGTCATTTTGGAGTCACTTTTATTGTAAATAACAATAGATGATGTTTCTAAACACTTCTACATTAATGTGGATGCTACCATGATTACAGATAGACTCGAATTAATTGTGAATAATGATGAGTGAGAAAGTTAGAGGCATAAATGTCATACCCTCCCCCCCAAAAATGCTAACCTCCCCTGTAATTGTAACGGTGAGAGGTTAGCATGTCTTGTTGGTATGATATTTGTGCGTCTGTAAAATACCTTCAACTTAAAGCCGACTGTCCGCACTCTGCACTTTAAACCTCATAGTCATTGTATCATTTGAAATCCAAAGTGCTGGAGAACAGAGCCAGAACAACCAAACCGGTCTGTCCCGATACTTATGGAGCTCACTGCATCTACAGTGCATCTGATAGATAGTGGTGAATGGAAGCTTCCCAATGGGGCGGCAGGGTAGCCTAGTGGTTAGAGTGTAGAGGTGGCAGCGTAGCCTAGTGGTTAGAGTGTAGAGGTGGCAGGGTAGCCTAGTGGTTAGAGTGTAGAGGTGGCAGGGTAGCCTAGTGGTTAGAGTGTAGGGGCGGCAGGGTAGCCTAGTGGTTAGAGTGTAGAGGTGGCAGGGTAGCCTAGTGGTTAGAGTGTAGAGGTGGCAGGGTAGTCTAGTGGTTAGAGTGTAGAGGTGGCAGGGTAGCCTAGTGGTTAGAGTGTAGAGGTGGCAGGGTAGCCTAGTGGTTAGAGTGTAGAGGTGGCAGGGTAGCCTAGTGGTTAGAGTGTAGAGGTGGCAGGGTAGCCTAGTGGTTAGAGTGTAGAGGTGGCAGGGTAGCCTAGTGGTTAGAGTGTAGGGGCGGCAGGGTAGCCTAGTGGTTAGAGTGTAGAGGTGGCAGGGTAGTCTAGTGGTTAGAGTGTAGAGGAGGCAGGGTAGCCTAGTGGTTAGAGTGTAGGGGCGGCAGCGTAGCCTAGTGGTTAGAGTGTAGAGGTGGCAGGGTAGCCTAGTGGTTAGAGTGTAGAGGTGGCAGGGTAGCCTAGTGGTTAGAGTGTAGAGGTGGCAGGGTAGCCTAGTGGTTAGAGCGTAGGGGTGGCAGGGTAGCCTAGTGGTTAGAGTGTAGAGGCGGCAGGGTAGCCTAGTGGTTAGAGTGTAGAGGTGGCAGGGTAGCCTAGTGGTTAGAGTGTGAGGGTAGCCTAGTGGTTAGAGTGTAGAGGTGGCAGGGTAGCCTAGTGGTTAGAGGTAGAGGGGGCAGGGTAGCCTAGTGGTTAGAGTGTAGAGGGGGCAGGGTAGCCTAGTGGTTAGAGTGTAGAGGTGGTAGGGTAGCCTAGTGGTTAGAGTGTAGAGGTGGCAGGGTAGCCTAGTGGTTAGAGTGTAGAGGTGGCAGGGTAGCCTAGTGGTTAGAGTGTAGAGGTGGCAGGGTAGCCTAGTGGTTAGAGTGTAGAGGTGGCAGGGTAGCCTAGTGGTTAGAGTGTAGGGGCGGCAGGGTAGCCTAGTGGTTAGAGTGGAGGGGCGGCAGGGTAGCCTAGTGGTTAGAGTGTAGAGGTGGTAGGGTAGCCTAGTGGTTAGAGTGTAGAGGTGGCAGGGTAGCCTAGTGGTTAGAGTGTAGGGGCGGCAGGGTAGCCTAGTGGTTAGAGTGTAGGGGCGGCAGGGTAGCCTAGTGGTTAGAGTGGAGGGGCGGCAGGGTAGCCTAGTGGTTAGAGTGTAGAGGCGGTAGGGTAGCCTAGTGGTTAGAGTGTAGAGGTGGCAGGGTAGCCTAGTGGTTAGAGTGTAGAGGTGGCAGGTAGCCTAGTGGTTAGAGTGTAGAGGTGGCAGCGTAGCCTAGTGGTTAGAGTGTAGAGGTGGCAGCGTAGCCTAGTGGTTAGAGTGTAGAGGTGGCAGGGTAGCCTAGTGGTTAGAGTGTAGAGGTGGCAGGGTAGTCTAGTGGTTAGAGTGTAGAGGTGGCAGGTAGTCTAGTGGTTAGAGTGTAGAGGGGGCAGGGTAGCCTAGTGGTTAGAGTGTAGAGGTGGCAGGGTAGCCTAGTGGTTAGAGTGTAGAGGTGGCAGGGTAGCCTAGTGGTTAGAGTGTAGAGGTGGCAGGGTAGCCTAGTGGTTAGAGTGTAGAGGTGGCAGGGTAGCCTAGTGGTTAGAGTGTAGAGGTGGCAGGGTAGCCTAGTGGTTAGAGTGTAGAGGTGGCAGGGTAGCCTAGTGGTTAGAGTGTAGAGGTGGCAGGGTAGCCTAGTGGTTAGAGTGTAGAGGTGGCAGGGTAGCCTAGTGGTTAGAGTGTAGGGGCGGCAGCGTAGCCTAGTGGTTAGAGTGTAGAGGTGGCAGGGTAGCCTAGTGGTTAGAGTGTAGAGGTGGCAGGGT
Organism: Oncorhynchus keta; assembly: GCF_023373465.1. Taxonomy (NCBI): domain Eukaryota; kingdom Metazoa; phylum Chordata; class Actinopteri; order Salmoniformes; family Salmonidae; genus Oncorhynchus; species Oncorhynchus keta. Next base: position 142,740 of record NW_026286640.1, on the reverse strand, counting down.
AGCCTAGTGGTTAGAGTGTAGGGGCGGCAGGTAGCCTAGTGGTTAGAGTGTAGGGGCGGCAGGGTAGTCTAGTGGTTAGAGTGTAGGGGCGGCAGCGTAGCCTAGTGGTTAGAGTGTAGAGGTGGCAGGGTAGCCTAGTGGTTAGAGTGGAGGGGCGGCAGGGTAGCCTAGTGGTTAGAGTGTAGAGGTGGCAGGGTAGCCTAGTGGTTAGAGTGTAGAGGTGGCAGGGTAGCCTAGTGGTTAGAGTGGAGGGGCGGCAGGGTAGCCTAGTGGTTAGAGTGTAGAGGTGGCAGGGTAGCCTAGTGGTTAGAGTGTAGAGGGGGCAGGGTAGCCTAGTGGTTAGAGTGTAGAGGTGGCAGGGTAGCCTAGTGGTTAGAGTGGAGGGGTGGCAGCGTAGCCTAGTGGTTAGAGCGTAGGGGCGGCAGCGTAGCCTAGTGGTTAGAGCGTAGAGGTGGCAGGGTAGCCTAGTGGTTAGAGTGTAGGGGCGGCAGGGTAGCCTAGTGGTTAGAGTGTAGGGGCGGCAGGGTAGCCTAGTGGTTAGAGCGTAGGGGCGGCAGCGTAGCCTAGTGGTTAGAGCGTAGGGGCGGCAGGGTAGCCTAGTGGTTAGAGTGTAGAGGTGGCAGGGTAGCCTAGTGGTTAGAGTGTAGGGGCGGCAGGGTAGCCTAGTGGTTAGAGCGTAGGGGCGGCAGCGTAGCCTAGTGGTTAGAGCGTAGGGGCGGCAGCGTAGCCTAGTGGTTAGAGTGTAGAGGTGGCAGCGTAGCCTAGTGGTTAGAGAGTAGGGGCGGCAGCGTAGCCTAGTGGTTAGAGCGTAGGGGCGGCAGCGTAGCCTAGTGGTTAGAGTGTAGAGGTGGCAGCGTAGGTGGTTACAGGATAGGGTGAATGGCAGGGTAGCCTGGTTAGAGTGTAGGGGCGGCAGCGTAGCCTAGTGGTTAGAGTGTAGGGGCGGCAGCGTAGCCTAGTGGTTAGAGTGTAGGGTGGCAGCGTAGCCTAGTGGTTAGAGTGTAGGGGCGGCCTAGTGGTTAGAGCGTAGCCCTAGTGGTTAGAGCGTAGGGCGGCAGCGTAGCCTAGTGGTTAGCAGCGTAGCCTAGTGGTTAGAGAGTAGGGGCGGCAGCGTAGCCTAGTGGTTAGAGCGGGCGGCAGCGTAGCCTAGTGGTTAGAGTGTAGGGCGGCGCGCAGGGCAGCTAGTGGTTAGAGTGTGGGCAGCGTAGCCTAGTGGTTAGAGTGTAGGGGCGGCAGCGTAGCCTAGTGGTTAGAGTGTAGGGGGCAGCGCCTAGTGGTAGCCTAGTGGTTAGAGAGTAGGGGTTCAGCGTAGCCTAGTGGTTAGAGCAGGGGCGGCAGCGTAGCCTAGCCCTAGTGGTTAGAGTGTAGGGCGGCAGCGTAGCCTAGTGGTTAGAGTGTAGGGGCGGCAGGGTAGCCTAGTGGTTAGAGTGTAGGGGGCAGCGTAGCCTAGTGGTTAGAGTGTAGGGGCGGCAGCCCTAGTGGTTAGAGTGTAGGGGCGGCAGCGTAGCCTAGTGGTTAGAGTGTAGGGGCGGCAGCGTAGCCTAGTGGTTAGAGTGTAGTGGCGGCAGCGTAGCCTAGTGGTTAGAGTGTAGGGGCGGCAGCGTAGCCTAGTGGTTAGAGTGTAGGGGCGGCAGTGTAGCCTAGTGGTTAGGGCGTTGAACTAGTAACCGGAAGGTTGCAAGTTCAAACCCCCGAGCTGACAAGGTACAAATCTGTCATTCTGCCCCTGAACAGGCAGAACAGGCACTGTTCCTAGGCCGTTATTGAAAATAAGAATTTGTTCTTAACTGACTTGCCTCGTTAAATAAAAACAGATACTTATCAGGAAAAAAATATATATATATATATATACAGTGCTTTCAGAAAGTATTCAGACCCCTTTCCTTTTCCCACATTTTGTTACGTTACAACCTTATTCTAAAGTTGATTAAATACATTTTTCCCCCTCATCAATCTACACACAATAGCCCATAATGACAAAGCAAAAACAGGTTTTTAGAAATGTTTGCAATTTTTTATTTTTTTAAACAAACTGAAATACCTTATATAAGTATTCAGACCCTTTGCTATGAGACTTGAAATTGATCTCAGGTGCATCCTGTTTCCATTGATCATCCTTGAGATGTTTCTACAAATTGATTGGAGTCCAGCTGTGGTAAATTCAGTTGATTGGTCATGATTTGGAAAGGCACACACCTGTCTATATGAAAGGTCCCACAGTTGACAGTGTATGTCAGAGAAAAAAACCAAGCCATGTTGTGGTAGAAGGAATTGTCCGTAAAGCTCCAAGACAGGATTGTGTCGAGGCACAGATCTGGGGAAGGGTACCAAAACATTTCTGCAGCATTTGCAAATGAGAACCTGTTCTCAACTAGCCTACCTGGTTAAATAAAGGTGAAATAAAATAAAAATAAAAAAAAAGGTCCCCAAGAACACAGTGGCTTCCATCATTCGTAAATTGAATAGGTTTGGCATCACCAAGACTCTTCCTAGAGCTGGCTGCCCGGCCAAACCGAGCAATCGGGGGAGAAGGGCCTTGGTCAGGGAGGTGACCAAGAACCCAATGATCACTCTGTCAGAGCTCCAGAGTTCCTCTGTGGAGATGGGAGAACCTTCCAGAAGAACAACCATCTCTGCAACACTCCATTAATCAGGCCATTATGGTAGAGCGGCCAGACGGAAGCCACTCCTCAGTAAAAGACACATGACAGCCCGCTTGGAGTTTGCCAAAAAAAGCACCTAAAGGACTCTCAGACCATGAGAAACAAGATTCCCTGGTCTGATGAAACTAAGATTGAACTCTTTGGCCTGAATGCCAAGCTTTACGTCTGGAAGGAAACCTGGCACTATTTGTACGGTGAAGCACGGTGGTGGCAGCATCATGTCTGGAGGAAACCTGGCACCATTTGTACGGTGAAGCACGGTGGTGGCAGCATCATGTCTGGAGGAAACCTGGCACCATCTGTACGGTGAAGCACGGTGGTGGCAGCATCCCCTAAGGTGAAGCACGGTGGTGGCAGCATCATGCTGTGGGGATGTTTTTCAGCGGCAGGGACTGGGACACTAGTCAGGTTTGAGGGAAAGATGAATGGAGCAAAGTACCGAGAGATCCTTGATGAAAACCTGCTCCAGAGTGTTCAAGACTTCAGACTGGGGCAAAAGGCCAAGACAACGCAGTAGTGGCTTCGGGACAAGTCTCTAAATGTCCTTGAGTGGCCCAGCCAGAGCCTGGACTTGAACATGATCAAACATCTCACCATCCAACCTGACAGAGCTTGAGAGAATCTGCAAAGAAGAATGAGAGAAACTCCCCAAATACAGGTGTGCCAAGCTTGTAGCGTCATACCCAAGAAGACTCGAGGCTGTAATCGCTGCCAAAGGTGCTTCAACAAAGTACTGAGTAAAGGGTCTGAATACTTATGTAAATGTATTATTTTAGTTTTCGATTTTTTATTTTTAAAAATTGCTTTGTCATTATGGAGTATTGTGTGTAGATTGATGAGGGAAAATTTTCTGGATTTTTTTTTCTCTCATTTTGTCTGTCATAGTTGAAGTGTACATATGATGAAAATTACAGGCCTCATCTTTTTAAGTGGGAGAACTTGTACAATTGGTGGCTGACTAAATATTTTTTGCCCCACTGTATATATACACCTCTGATATATATATATATAGGGAATAGGGAATTTGAGATGCATTGTAGAGAGACTACTGTAACAGACCAGGACATTTAAATGCTGATCTGAGACATGTCCATATAGTCTCATTGATTATGATCTAAAAGGCTACACTGATCCTAGGTCAGTACTGCTGCTAGACAGAGAGACATTTAGTGAGAGAATACTGTAACAGACCAGGACCTTTAAATGCTGATCTGAGACCTGTCCATATAGTCTTATTCATTATGATCTAAAAGGCTAAACTGATCCTAGATCAGTACCACTACTCTGAGACTCTTGTTGGATATGAGCCCATAACAAGGGTGGCCTAGTGGTTAGAGCATTGGACTTGTAACCGAAAGGTTGCAAGTTCAAATCCCCGAGCTGACAAGGTAAAAAATCTGTTGTTCTGAACAGGCAGTTAACCCACTGTTCCTAGGCCGTCATTGAAAATAAGAATTTGTTCTTAACTGACTTGCCTAGTTAAATAAATAAAGTAGTTGTAAAGTAGTTGTGTAAAGTAGTTGAATGCGTCATAATGTGTGTTTACCTGATGTTTCTGCGCTCCCCCAGACTTACAGGAAGGCCTCGTACAGCTTTGACTCTGTCTCTGGACGGCATGGTAACCAGCTCTCTCACCAACTCCACTGTGTCTGCTCAACAGGAGAGCGATAGGGCAGAGTGGTAACCAGCTCTCTCACCAACTCCACTGTGTCTGCTCAACAGGAGAGTGATAGGGCAGTGGTAACCAGCTCTCTCACCAACTCCACTGTGTCTGCTCAACAGGAGAGCGATAGGGCAGAGTGGTAACCAGCTCTCTCACCAACTCCACTGTGTCTGCTCAACAGGAGAGCGATAGGGCAGAGTGGTAACCAGCTCTCTCACCAACTCCACTGTGTCTGCTCAACAGGAGAGCGATAGGGCAGAGTGGTAACCAGCTCTCTCACCAACTCCACTGTGTCTGCTCAACAGGAGAGCGATAGGGCAGAGTGGTAACCAGCTCTCTCACCAACTCCACTGTGTCTGCTCAACAGGAGAGCGATAGGGCAGAGTGGTAACCAGCTCTCTCACCAACTCCACTGTGTCTGCTCAACAGGAGAGTGATAGGGCAGTGGTAACCAGCTCTTCACCAACTCCACTGTGTCTGCTCAACAGGAGAGCGATAGGGCAGAGTGGTAACCAGCTCTCTCACCAACTCCACTGTGTCTGCTCAACAGGAGAGTGATAGGGCAGAGTGGTAACCAGCTCTCTCACCAACTCCACTGTGTCTGCTCAACAGGAGAGCGATAGGGCAGAGTGGTAACCAGCTCTCTCACCAACTCCACTGTGTCTGCTCAACAGGAGAGTGATAGGGCAGTGGTAACCAGCTCTCTCACCAACTCCACTGTGTCTGCTCAACAGGAGAGTGATAGGGCAGAGTGGTAACCAGCTCTCTCACCAACTCCACTGTGTCTGCTCAACAGGAGAGTGATAGGGCAGAGTGGTAACCAGCTCTCTCACCAACTCCACTGTGTCTGCTCAACAGGAGAGTGATAGGGCAGTGGTAACCAGCTCTCTCACCAACTCCACTGTGTCTGCTCAACAGGAGAGTGATAGGGCAGAGTGGTAACCAGCTCTCTCACCAACTCCACTGTGTCTGCTCAACAGGAGAGTGATAGGGCAGAGTGGTAACCAGCTCTCTCACCAACTCCACTGTGTCTGCTCAACAGGAGAGCGATAGGGCAGAGTGGTAACCAGCTCTCTCACCAACTCCACTGTGTCTGCTCAACAGGAGAGCGATAGGGCAGAGTGGTAACCAGCTCTCTCACCAACTCCACTGTGTCTGCTAAACAGGAGAGCGATAGGGCAGAGTGGTAACCAGCTCTCTCACCAACTCCACTGTGTCTGCTCAACAGGAGAGCGATAGGGCAGAGTGGTAACCAGCTCTCTCACCAACTCCACTGTGTCTGCTCAACAGGAGAGCGATAGGGCAGAGTGGTAACCAGCTCTCTCACCAACTCCACTGTGTCTGCTCAACAGGAGAGCGATAGGGCAGAGTGGTAACCAGCTCTCTCACCAACTCCACTGTGTCTGCTCAACAGGAGAGCGATAGGGCAGAGTGGTAACCAGCTCTCTCACCAACTCCACTGTGTCTGCTCAACAGGAGAGCGATAGAGTTATAAGGTTATAAGGCAACCTATTTCCTTGTCAGGATTTTTTTTCTGCATATGAAATTCTAGGGCGGGCTGCCAAAGTGTTTTTTTTTTTTTCATGCAGCCTAAGGTCGTACAGTGTCAAATAAAACTCTCGGGGTTGGAAAAACGCATTCAGTGTAAACTTAAACGACTAACACCTTGTAGAAAGTATGGAGAAACGTATGCTCCTTTTGGGACTGTATCATATGACTGGAGCAAGAACAGCTTTGTGCAGAACAAGACGTTGTTTTTCAGTAGAGGAGGAACGGCTCATAACGCTCTGGTCAAAAGAAGTGCCTTCAGAAAGTATTCAAACCCCTCGACTTATTCCACATTTTGTTGAGATTGCAGCCTGAATCGATTAAATATATGTATTTCCATCTACACATAATGACAAAATGAAAACATGTTTTTAGATTTTTTTATTATATAGCAAATTTATTGAAAATGAAATACAGAAATATCAGCTGTCAGAGCAGCTTTCCGATCACTGAAAGTGTACACAGCCCATCTGTAAACAGCACACCCAACTACCTCATCCCCATATTGTTATTTATGCTCTTGCTCTTTTTGCACCCCAGTCTCTCTACTTGCACATCATCATCTGCACATCTATCACTCCAGTGTTAATGCTAAATTGTAATTATTTATTTCCTTTACCTCCCTACTCTTCTACATTTGCATACACTGTACGTGGATTTTTTTCTATTGTGTTATTGACTGTACGTTTGTTTGTGTAAATCTGTGTTGTTGTTCTTGTCGCACTGCTTTGCTTTATCTTGGCCAAGTCGCAGTTGTAAATGAGAACTTGTTCTCAACTGGCCTACCTGGTTAAATAAAGGTAAAATAAAAAATAGGATTTTGCCTTTGCCTAGCTCCGTTCTGTTTCTTTTTAGCCTAAAAACTCCCTGATTCTTACCGATGACAAGCATACCCATAACATGATGCAGCCACCACCACGCTTCAAAATATGAAGAGTGGTACTCAGTGATGTATTGTGTTGGATTTGCCCCAAACATAACATTTTGTATTCAGGACATAAAGTGAATTTCTTTGCCACATTTTTGCAGTTTTACTTTAGTGGCTTGTTGCAAACAGGATGTATGTTTTGGAATGTTTTTTTTTTCTGTACAGGCTTCTTTCTTTTCACTCTGTAATTTAGGTGTTGGTTACAAAGACAACTGGGGCGGCATTGGACTAGTTAACAGTTAACCCACTGTTCCTAGGCCGTCGTTGAAAATAAGAATTTGTTCTTAACTGACTTGCCTGGTTAAATAAAGGTACATTTTTTTTTTTAAAGAAATAAATAAAAGATGAGGTAGTCAAACTAAAATCATGTTAAACACTATTATTCCACACAGAGTGAGTCCATGTAACTTATTATGTGACTTGTTAAGCACATGTTTACTCCTGAACTTATGTATGCGTTGCCATAACAAATACTTACTGAAGACATTTAAGCTTTTCATTAAATTAAATATTTTAAAAAACACAATTCCACTTTGACATTATGGGGTGTTGTGTATATTATGTGTATAGGCCAGTAACACAACAACATGTGGAAAAAAGTCACGGGGTGTGAATACTTTCACTATAGGGAATAGAGTGTCATTGGTGATGCACAATAACATGGTTAATGACCATTCTCTACTCACACACACACACACTCAGTGACATGGTACTGACCGTTCTCTACTCACACACACACACACACACACACACACACTCAGTGACATGGTACTGACCATTCTCTACTCACACACACACACTCAGTGACATGGTACTGACCATTCTCTACTCACACACACACACTCAGTGACATGGTACTGACCGTTCTCTACTCACACACACACACTCAGTGACATGGTACTGACCGTTCTCTACCACACACACACACTCAGTGACATGGTACTGACCATTCTCTACTCACACACACACACTCAGTGACATGGTACTGACCATTCTCTACTCACACACACACACACTCAGTGACATGGTACTGACCATTCTCTACTCACACACACACACTCAGTGACATGGTAAACTGACCATTCTGACTACTCACACACACACACACTCAGTGACATGGTACTGACCATTCTCTACTCACACACACACACTCAGTGACATGGTACTGACCGTTCTCTACTCACACACACACACTCAGTGACATGGTACTGACCATTCTCTACTCACACACACACACTCAGTGACATGGTACTGACCATTCTCTACTCACACACACACACTCAGTGACATGGTACTGACCGTTCTCTACTCACACACACACACTCAGTGACATGGTACTGACCATTCTCTACTCACAACACACACTCAGTGACATGGTAGTGACATTCTCTACCACACACACACTCAGGACATGGTACTGACCATTCTCTACTCACACACACACACTCAGTGACATGGTACTGACCATTCTCTACTCACACACACACACTCAGTGACATGGTACTGACCATTCTCTACTCACACACACACACTCAGTGACATGGTACTGACCATTCTCTACTCACACACACACTCAGTGACATGGTACTGACCATTCTCTACTCACACACACACACTCAGTGACATGGTACTGACCATTCTCTACTCACACACACACACTCAGTGACATGGTACTGACCATTCTCTACTCACACACACACACTCAGTGACATGGTACTGACCGTTCTCTACTCACACACACACTCAGTGACATGGTACTGACCATTCTCTACTCACACACACACACTCAGTGACATGGTACTGACCATTCTCTACTCACACACACACACTCAGTGACATGGTACTGACCATTCTCCATTTCACTCACACACACACACTCAGTGACATGGTACTGACCATTCTCTACTCACACACACACACTCAGTGACATGGTACTGACCATTCTCTACTCACACACACACACTCAGTGACATGGTACTGACCATTCTCTACTCACACACACACACTCAGTGACATGGTACTGACCATTCTCTACTCACACACACACTCAGTGACATGGTACTGACCATTCTCTACTCACACACACACACCAGTGACATGGTACTGACCATTCTCTACTCACACACACACACTCAGTGACATGGTACTGACCATTCTCTACTCACACACACACACTCAGTGACATGGTACTGACCATTCTCTACTCACACACACACACTCAGTGACATGGTACTGACCGTTCTCTACTCACACACACACACTCAGTGACATGGTACTGACCATTCTCTACTCACACACACACACACTCAGTGACATGGTACTGACCATTCTCTACTCACACACACACACTCAGTGACATGGTACTGACCGTTCTCTACTCACACACACACACTCAGTGACATGGTACTGACCATTCTCTACTCACACACACACACTCAGTGACATGGTACTGACCATTCTCTACTCACACACACACACTCAGTGACATGGTACTGACCGTTCTACTCACACACACACACTCAGTGACATGGTACTGACCATTCTCTACTCACACACACACACTCAGTGACATGGTACTGACCATTCTCTACTCACACACACACTCAGTGACATGGTACTGACCATTCTCTACTCACACACACACACTCAGTGACATGGTACTGACCGTTCACTACTCACACACACCACACACTCAGTGACATGGTACTGACCCTTCTCTACTCACACACACACACTCAGAGAAATGGTACTGACCATTCTCTACTCACACACACACACACTCAGTGACATGGTACTGACCGTTCTCTACTCACACACACACACTCAGTGACATGGTACTGACCATTCTCTACTCACACACACACACTCAGTGACATGGTACTGACCATTCTCTACTCACACACACACACACACTCAGTGACATGGTACTGACCATTCTCTACTCACACACACACTCAGTGACATGGTACTGACCGTTCACTACTCACACACACACACACACACACACACTCAGTGACATGGTACTGACCATTCTCTACTCACACACACACTCAGTGACATGGTACTGACCGTTCTCTACTCACACACACACTCAGTGACATGGTACTGACCGTTCTCTACTCACACACACACACTCAGTGACATGGTACTGACCATTCTCTACTCACACACACACACTCAGTGACATGGTACTGACCGTTCTCTACTCACACACACACTCAGTGACATGGTACTGACCATTCTCTACTCACACACACACACTCAGTGACATGGTACTGACCATTCTCTACTCACACACACACACTCAGTGACATGGTACTGACCATTCTCTACTCACACACACACACTCAGTGACATGGTACTGACCGTTCTCTACTCACACACACACTCAGTGACATGGTACTGACCATTCTCTACTCACACACACACACTCAGTGACATGGTACTGACCATTCTCTACTCACACACACTCAGTGACATGGTACTGACCATTCTCTACTCACACACACACACTCAGTGACATGGTACTGACCATTCTCTACTCACAACACACACACTCAGTGACATGGTACTGACCGTTCTCTACTCACACACACACACTCAGTGACATGGTACTGACCATTCTCTACTCACACACACACACTCAGTGACATGGTACTGACCATTCTCTACTCACACACACACACTCAGTGACATGGTACTGACCGTTCTTTACTCACACACACACACTCAGTGACATGGTACTGACCATTCTCTACTCACACACACACACTCAGTGACATGGTACTGACCATTCTCTACTCACACACACACACACTCAGTGACATGGTACTGACCATTCTCTACTCACACACACACACTCAGTGACATGGTACTGACCATTCTCTACTCACACACACACTCAGTGACATGGTACTGACCATTCTCTACTCACACACACACACTCAGTGACATGGTACTGACCATTCTCTACTCACACACACACTCAGTGACATGGTACTGACCATTCTCTATCACACAACACACTCAGTGACATGGTACTGACCATTCTCTACTCCACACACACACTCAGTGACATGGTACTGACCGTTCTCTACTCACACACACACACTCAGTGACATGGTACTGACCATTCTCTACTCACACACACACACTCAGTGACATGGTACTGACCATTCTCTACTCACACACACACACTCAGTGACATGGTACTGACCGTTCTCTACTCACACACACACACTCAGTGACATGGTACTGACCATTCTCTACTCAAACACACACACTCAGTGACATGGTACTGACCATTCTCTACTCACACACACACACTCAGTGACATGGTACTGACCGTTCTCTACTCACACACACACACTCAGTGACATGGTACTGACCATTCTCTACTCACACACACACACTCAGTGACATGGTACTGACCATTCTCTACTCACACACACACACTCAGTGACATGGTACTGACCGTTCTCTACTCACACACACACACTCAGTGACATGGTACTGACCATTCTCTACTCACACACACACACTCAGTGACATGGTACTGACCATTCTCTACTCACACACACACACTCAGTGACATGGTACTGACCGTTCTCTACTCACACACACACACTCAGTGACATGGTACTGACCATTCTCTACTCACACACACACACTCAGTGACATGGTACTGACCATTCTCTACTCACACACACACACTCAGTGACATGGTACTGACCGGATCTACTCACACACACACACTCAGTGACATGGTACTGACCATTCTCTACTCACACACACACACTCAGTGACATGGTACTGACCATTCTCTACTCACACACACACTCAGTGACATGGTACTGACCGTTCTCTACTCACACACACACACTCAGTGACATGGTACTGACCGCCTACCACACACACACACTCAGTGACATGGTACTGACCATTCTCTACTCACACACACACACACTCATTGACATGGTACTGACCGTTCTCTACTCACACACACACACACTCAGTGACATGGTACTGACCATTCTCTACTCACACACACACACACTCAGTGACATGGTACTGACCATTCTGTTCACACACACACACTCAGTGACATGGTACTGACCGTTCTCTACTCACACACACAACTCAGTGACATGGTACTTCTCTACTCACACACACACTCAGTGACATGGTACTGACCGTTCTCTACTCACACACACACACACACGCACGCCCACACACTCAGTGACATGGTACTGACCGTTCTCCATCTGCTCCTTGGCCTCCTCCTCTGACAGCCCCAGTCTCCCTACAGCTGTACCCTGTAGAGGGAGCGGACTCTGCCTGCGACAACCACGCACTACAACACACACACACACACACACACACACACACACACACACACACACACACACACACACACACACACACACACACACACACACACACACACACACACACACACACACCACCACCATCATCTATAGACCTGTGCCTCGCCTGTAACACACACCCACTACACACACAGTGAGTACACCCACCCAGGATAGCTGTTCCTGTCTGCTGTCTGCTGGTCATCCTGTACCTGGTAGCAGTATCCATGGGAACCCTGGGTCCAGGGCTGGCTGTAGGGGAAAGAGGGTGGGAGAGAGAGGGAGAAGCAGGGAGGGAGAGAGTTGTAAACTAAGATACAGCTGTATTTACAGGGCTGTGTCCCTCGTCTGGGCCAAGCCATCAGCCAACAGAGCCCTGGACAAAAGCAGCAAAGTACTATATAGGGAATAGGGTGCAATCTGAGGTGCAGTACTCACACTGGCCTAGGTGCCGTTTGGGTCCCCACAGCTGAGGGAGGAGAGGGGGGTCTGAGCTGGACGGCCCCTGGTCCTTACTCCATGGCCCCAGCCCCCTCTCCACATCCTGGGGTACAACAAGGCCCTCTGGAGGCCTACTCCACCTGGAAGAGTGGAGGTGGGAAGGAAGAGTGGGGAGAGAGAGAAGGGGGACGAGAGGGGAGATAGAAAGGAAGGGGGAGAAAAAGAGAGAGAGAGCGGGAGGGAGAGAATGAATGAATGAAAACACAAATTGACCACAAAAAAAAATCTAGATTTTTGCACATGCACAGGTCTGCACACTCACCTCTTATCAGTTGATTTTGGCGCCTGATCACTTCTATAAGGAGATGCAATGAAGGCACTGGTAAAGCGAGACATGGCTAACTAACAAGCCAAGTCTTCAACCATACATAAACAGCAAAGGACGTCTGTCTGAGAAAACACAAGTAGTTGGAGAACAGTTATAGACACGGGCTAATGTATGTAGCTGACCAAACTATCAGAAGCCAGGTAACGTTAGTTAACTCACTGGAAGGTACTGTACCTAGCTAACTTGACAAGCCGTTAGTTAGCTAGAACAATTTGTGTGGTCGAAAAAATTGCAAGTTGTGTTTTCTTGATACTTAGTTACTTCAAGTAATTAAGCTGTCCAACGCGTGATGTAAATGGGACATTTCACATAAAAGTACAACATCAAACTTACATTGAATATGTTATAAGCTTAGCTAGTTAACTGTTAGCTAATGTTAGCTAGCTAGTTAACTGTTAGCTAATGTTAGCTAGCATACCTAGACGCTTTAGATTCGACCGTTGGTTGGTTTCATTTGGGAAATTATAACTTTACGGCAAAGAATTGACTAAATATCCATATCAAAATCTATATTTCATCGATGTGAATGCAGCAGAGACGTATAAGGAATAAAATAAGAACAAAAAAACGCTCACCTTTCCTCCCAACTGACAACAAGCACTAAAACTAAATTCAGGGAAACCGCCACTAGATGGCCCCGTTGAGCCATATACAGTAACGTTATACTGGTAATAAATATGCCATGATGCACTCAAATCATGAACTAGCTGCAATCGAAACCACTACCATTTGTTTTTACATATTTTAATCAAACCAGGCTGATTTCATAGGCTACATCATACACCAGATGTACACAACACACCCCAAGACATATTCAAAACACATGTTTTTGCTTCACACAACATAAATACAGAGATAGGCCAGTCTGTCAGTCAGACTTTGGCTTTACAGAGATAGTATCTTTAGATTTGAGAGAATAGGTTATCTAAGGCCAGTCTTTGTCAGTTAGTTTGAGAATAGTATCTTTAGGTTTGAGAAGAAGGTAGGAGGTCTGATTTTGCTCTAGGGCAGTGTCCCAAATGGCACCCTATTTAGTGCACTACTTTTGACGGGGCTTTTGTTAACAGTAGTGCACTGTATAGGGAAGAGGATGCCATGTGGGACACCGGCTGTGATTCATGCAGTCAGTCACGATGTTAATGAAGACACAAACAATCCCTGAGTGTGTTTGTGTGTGTGTGGCAGCTTGTTGCCTAGAGGTTGTTGCCACAAGTGTACTGTGATCTGAATCTGTGTGACAGGTACTCAGACTCTTCTTTAAATACAGAAAACACTCTCTTTCTCTCTCGCAATCTCTCTCCCTCACACTCCCCTGTAAATGTATGCAAAGCCAATGTGTACACTAGGATCATCACAGCATGCTGAGAAACACAACACTACTCATTCTCTCAATTCCATTTTTTGTATTTTACTAGGCAAGGCAGTTAAGAACAATTATTATTTTATTTTTTTCTCAGAACAGTGGGTTAACTATCTGTTCAGGGGCAGAACGACAGATTTGTACCTTGTCAGCTCAGGGATTTGAACTTGCAAGTGAAGAACAAACACCATTGTAAATATGACCCTTATTTATGTTTATTTATTTTCTCTTTTGTACTTGAACTATTTGCACATCATTACAACACTGTTTATAAACATAATATGAGATTTAAATGTCTTATTCTTTCGGAAGTTTTGGTGAGTGTAATGTTTATTGTTAAAATTCTTTATTGTTAATTTCAGACTTTTGTTCATTATCTATTTCAGCTTTGGCAATGTAAACATATGTTGCCCAAACCAAAGAAAGCCCCTTGAAATTGGGGCAGACAGGGAGCAGCCTAGTGGTTTGAGAAAGGCGTTGGACTAGTAAGCAGAAGGCTCTCAAGAGAAGACAGGCTATGTCCAGGCTGCCTACAAAATCAGAGACAACGATAGACAGCTGTCCCTGATTGAGAACCATACTTGCCAAAACATAGAAATACAAAAAACATAGAAAACATAACATAGAATGCCCACCTAAATCACACCCTGACCAAACCAAATATAGACATAAAGAGGCTCCCTAAGGTGTGACAATGATGTTAAAGAGTTTAAATATAGTCAATTGGAATCCTAATTTCATTGAGGATACCATCAACATCAGGCCTTTGGTTTGTATTTTGTCCTGTAGTTCATCCAGTATAATTGGAGAATCCAGTGGGTTCTGGTCATCTTTAATAGTTGATTCTAATATTTGTGTTTGATTATCTATATGTTTTTTTCTGTTTGTCTTTGGTATAGGGGCAATAAGATTGGAGAAGTGGTTGAACCATACATCTTCGTTTTGGATAGAGAACTCTCAGGTGTATGTTTTTGCTGTTTGTTCTATGGTATAGGGGCAATAAGATTGGAGAAGTGGTTGAACCACACATCTTCGTTTTGGATAGAGAACTCTCAGGTGTATGTTTTTGCTGTTTGTTCTATGGTATAGGGGCAATAAGATTGGAGAAGTGGTTGAACCACACATCTTCGTTTTGGATAGAGAACTCTCCGTGCTGTTGTTGTTGTTTGTTTAGTGCTGTTCACTTTTCCCCAGAAGTGGTTAGAGTCTACGGATTCTTCAGTTACATTGAGTTGATTATCTGACATGTTGTTCCTTCTTTTTCCCGCAGTGTATTTCTGTATTGTTTTAGTGATTCACCACAGTGAAGGCGTAGGCTCAGGTTTTCTGGGTCTCTATGTTTTTGTTTTGATAGGTTTTTCAATTTCTTAGGTTTCTCAACTTGCGTTTACTCGCTTTATGGTAGCAGGGAGGAAGTCTTTTCGTGGTAGCAGGGAGGAAGTCTTTTCGTGGTAGCAGGGTGGAGATAACCACTTTTTTCAATCATTCCCTTTCCTACTGTGTTCTCAGGTGGTTTGTGCCTGTGTGTATTATTATCTCTCTCCTTTCTGTAGTGTGACTTGTTTGTTATTCTGCTTATGTAAGGCCCAGCTTCTTCTTGACCAAGAGGATTATTACTGGTTCAGATGGTGAGGAAACATTAATATGTACAAAAAGGAAACAATCCGAAGGCCCAAACTAAAGACTCTAAACCAAAGGCCCAAACTAAAGACTCTAAACCAAAGACCCAAACTAAAGACTCTAAACCCCCAAACTAAAGACTCTAAACCAAAGGCCCAAACTAAAGACTCTAAACCAAAGACCCAAACTAAAGACTCTAAACCGAAGGCCCAAACTAAAGACTCTAAACCAAAGACCCAAACTAAAGACTCTAAACCGACCCAAACTAAAGACTCTAAACCAAACCAAAGGCCCAAACTAAAGACTCTAAACCAAAGACCCAAACTAAAGACTCTAAACCAAAGACCCAAACTAAAGACTCTAAACCAAAGACCCAAACTAAAGACTCTAAACCAAAGACCCAAACTAAAGACTCTAAACCAAAGACCCAAACTAAAGACTCTAAACCAAAGGCCCAAACTAAAGACTCTAAACCTCTAAAGACCCAAACTAAAGACTCTAAACCAAAGGCCCAAACTAAAGACTCCCAAACTAAACCAAACCAAAGACCCAAACTAAAGACTCTAAACCAAAGGCCCAAACTAAAGACTCTAAACCAAACCAAAGACCCAAACTAAAGACTCTAAACCAAAGACCCAAACTAAAGACTCTAAACCGAAGGCCCAAACTAAAGACTCTAAACCAAAGACCCAAACTAAAGACTCTAAACCAAGGCCCAAAGACTCTAAACCAAAGGCCCAAACTAAAGACTCTAAACCGGCCCAAACTAAAGACTCTAAAGGCCCAAACTAAAGACTCTAAACCAAAGGCCCAAACTAAAGACTCTAAACCAAACCTAAAGACTCTAAACCAAAGACCCAAACTAAAGACTCTAAACCAAAGACCCAAACTAAAGACTCTAAACCAAAGGCCCAAACTAAAGACTCTAAACCAAAGACCCAAACTAAAGACTCTAAACCAAAAACTAAAGACTCTAAACCAAAGACCCAAACTAAAGACTCTAAAAACCAAAGACCCAAACTAAAGACTCTAAACCGAAGGCCCAAACTAAAGACTCTAAACCAAACCAAAGGCCCAAACTAAAGACTCTAAACCAAACCAAAGACCCAAACTAAAGACTCTAAACCAAAGGCCCAAACTAAAGACTAAACCAAAGACCCAAACTAAAGACTCTAAACCGAAGGCCCAAACTAAAGACTCTAAACCAAACCAAAGACCCAAACTAAAGACTCTAAACCAAAGACCCAAACTAAAGACTCTAAACCGAAGGCCCAAACTAAAGACTCTAAACCAAACCAAAGACCCAAACTAAAGACTCTAAACCGAAGGCCCAAACTAAAGACTCTAAACCGAAGGCCCAAACTAAAGACTCTAAACCAAACCAAAGGCCCAAACTAAAGACTCTAAACCAAACCAAAGACCCAAACTAAAGACTCTAAACCAAAGGCCCAAACTAAAGACTAAACCAAAGACCCAAACTAAAGACTCTAAACCGAAGGCCCAAACTAAAGACTCTAAACCAAACCAAAGACCCAAACTAAAGACTCTAAACCAAAGACCCAAACTAAAGACTCTAAACCGAAGGCCCAAACTAAAGACTCTAAACCAAACCAAAGGCCCAAACTAAAGACTCTAAACCAAACCAAAGACCCAAACTAAAGACTCTAAACCGAAGGCCCAAACTAAAGACTCTAAACCAAACCAAAGACCCAAACTAAAGACTCTAAACCAAAGGCCCAAACTAAAGACTCTAAACCGAAGGCCCAAACTAAAGACTCTAAACCAAACCAAAGGCCCAAACTAAAGACTCTAAACCAAACCAAAGACCCAAACTAAAGACTCTAAACCAAACCAAAGACCCAAACTAAAGACTCTAAACCAAACCAAAGACCCAAACTAAAGACTCCAAATCAAAGACCCAAACTAAAGACTCTAAATCAAACCAAAGACCCAAACTAAAGACTCCAAATCAAAGACCCAAACTAAAGACTCTAAACCAAACCAAAGACCCAAACTAAAGACTCTAAATCGAAGGCCCAAACTAAAGACTCTAAACCAAACCAAAGACCCAAACTAAAGACCCTAAACCAAACCAAAGGCCTCAAGGACACCAATGAAATTGTTTTTTTCCAACTGGGACACTGACTGACCATCACCTTAATTGGTAACACCTGAGGTGCTTATCAAGGCATAGCTCAGCATCTAGACCCTGTTGGTGCTGCCACCTGGGGGATGGAGTGTGGAAGTGTTTCCTGGTAGAATATGTCCTAACTGTGTGCTATCACTAAACTACCCCCCAGCATGAGTACCAATCCAGATACTATTACAGTAGACACCACCCAGCATGATTACCAATCCAGACACTACTACAGTAGACACCACCCAGCATGAGTACCAATCCAGACACTACTACAGTAGACACCACCCAGCATGATTACCAATCCAGATACTACTACAGTAGACACCACCCAGCATGAGTACCAATCCAGACACCACTACAGTAGACACCACCCAGCATGATTACCAATCCAGATACTACTACAGTAGACACCACCCAGCATGAGTACCAATCCAGACACTACTACAGTAGACACCACCCAGCATGATTACCAATCCAGACACCACTACAGTAGACACCACCCAGCATGATTACCAATCCAGACACTACTACAGTAGACACCACCCAGCATGATTACCAATCCAGACACCACTACAGTAGACACCACCCAGCATGATTACCAATCCAGACACTACTACAGTAGACACCACCCAGCATGAGTACCAATCCAGACACCACTACAGTAGACACCACCCAGCATGAGTACCAGTCCAGACACTACTACAGTAGCCACCACCCAGCATGAGTACCAATCCAGATACTACTACAGTAGACACCACCCAGCATGATTACCAATCCAGACACTACTACAGTAGACACCACCCAGCATGATTACCAATCCAGACACTACTACAGTAGACACCACCCAGCATGAGTACCAATCCAGACACTACTACAGTAGACACCACCCAGCATGATTACCAATCCAGACACTACTACAGTAGACACCACCCAGCATGATTACCAATCCAGACACTACTACAGTAGACACCACCCAGCATGATTACCAATCCAGACACCACTACAGTAGACACCACCCAGCATGATTACCAATCCAGACACCACTACAGTAGACACCACCCAGCATGATTACCAATCCAGACACTACTACAGTAGACACCACCCAGCATGATTACCAATCCAGACACCACTACAGTAGACACCACCCAGCATGAGTACCAGTCCAGACACTACTACAGTATCCACCACCCAGCATGAGTACCAATCCAGACACTACTACAGTAGACACCACCCAGCATGATTACCAATCCAGACACTACTACAGTAGACACCACCCAGCATGATTACCAATCCAGACACCACTACAGTAGACACCACCCAGCATGAGTACCAATCCAGATACTACTACAGTAGACACCACCCAGCATGAGTACCAATCCAGACACTACTACAGTAGACACCACCCAGCATGATTAGCCAATCCAGACACTACTACAGTAGACACCACCCAGCATGAGTACCAATCCAGATACTACTACAGTAGACACCACCCAGCATGAGTACCAATCCAGACACTACTACAGTAGACACCACCCAGCATGAGTACCAATCCAGACACTACTACAGTAGACACCACCCAGCATGATTACCAATCCAGACACTACTACAGTAGACACCACCCAGTATGAGTACCAATCCAGACACTACTACAGTAGACACCACCCAGCATGATTACAAATCCAGACACCAGCCTTGTTCTTCCTTTACTGTCTCCTCTCTGCTCTGGAGAACAATGGATGGTTCTGGGTTCTAACTGGTTCCAGATCAGTGGTAGTGGCTAATGTTCTCTGTTCTCCTCACTCTCTCCCCAGGGCCCAGGATTCCTGTACCTGTGTGTGTGTTCATGTGTCTGACTGCATATATCTTTGCCAGTGTGTGTGTGTGTTCTGTGTTCAGCTAGTAGAACCCTCTACCCAGGGTTCTACTAGCCTCCAGTGGAACATCTGTCAGTGCTGGGGTCTCCACGACAACAATAATACACTGGTCTCATCCTGACAGGATGTTGTGTGTGCTGCCAAAACTTTTAGCCCCAAGATGTGTGTGTGTGTGTGTGTGTGTGTGTGTGTGTGTGTGTGTGTGTGTGTGTGTGTGTGTGTGTGTGTGTGTGTGTGTGTGTGTGTGTGTGTGTGTGTGTGTGTGTGTGTGTGTGTGTGTCTGCCTACATCTGTACCACTGCCAGTGTCTGTGTGTGTTTGTCTGCATATGTCCGTGCCAGTGTGTGTGTGTGTGTGTCTGCATATGTCCGTGCCAGTGTGTGTGTGTGTGTGTCTGCATATGTCCGTGCCAGTGTGTGTGTGTGTGTGTGTCTGCATATGTCCGTGCCAGTGTGTGTGTGTGTGTGTGTCTGCATATGTCCGTGCCAGTGTGTGTGTGTGTGTGTGTGTGTCTGCATATGTCCGTGCCTGTGTGTGTGTGTGTGTGTCTGCATATGTCCGTGCCAGTCTGTGTGGTGTGTGTGTCTGCATATGTCCATGCCAGTGTGTGTGGTGTGTGTGTGTGTATATACGTCCGTACCAGGGTGTGTGTGGTGTGTGTCTGCATATGTCCGTGCCAGTGTGTGTGTGTGTGTGTGTGTGTATATGTCCGTGCCAGGGTGTGTGTGTGTGGTGTGTGTCTGCATATGTCCGTGCCAGTGTGTGTGTGTGTGTGTATACGTCCGTACTAGGGTGTGTGTGTGTGTGTCTGCATATGTCCGTGCCAGTGTGTGTGTGTGTGTGTCTGCATACTTCCGTACCTGTGTGTGTGTATATATTCCGTGCCAGTGTGTGTGTGTGTGTGTGTGTGTGTGTGTGTGTGTGTGTGTGTGTAACATATGTCCATGCCAGTGTGTGTGGTGTGTGTCTGCATATGTCCGTGCCAGTGTGTGTGGTGTGTGTGTGTATATACGTCCGTACCAGGGTGTGTGTATGTGGTGTGTGTCTGCATATGTCCGTGCCAGTGTGTGTGTGTGTGTGTGTGTGTGTGTGTGTGTGTGTGTGTGTGTGTGTGTGTGTGTGTGTATATACGTCCGTACCAGGGTGTGTGTGTGTGTGTCTACATATGTCCGTGCCAGTGTGTGTGTGTGTATCTGCATACTTCCGTACCTGTGTGTGTGTGTGTGTATAATTCCGTACCAGTGTGTGTGTTTGTGTGTGTGTGTGTGTGTGTGTGTGTGTGTGTGTGTGTGTGTGTGTGTGTGTGTGTGTGTGTGTGTGTGTGTGTGTGTGTGTGTGTGTGTGTGTGAGTGTGTGTGTGTGTGTGTCAACATATGTCCGTGCCAGTGTGTGTGTGTGAGAGGGAACACATAATAAAACACATGGTTTCCCCCTCTGTACTGTCTGAGGGGTCTGACCCATTGAAACTGATATCACAACAACAGCTTTGGTTCACTGATGTTTACTAACACAATGTGGCACACAGCTTGTCCCCAGGGTCAGCTAAGGAGATAGCTGTGTGTGTGGGGATCGGTTTGTGTGTGGATGTGTTTAACTAAGTCCCCACAAGAATGGAAAATTAACAAAAATTAGATCAACTGGGGACATTTTATTTCTCCCCCACAAGGTCAAATGCTGTTTCCAGGAGGTTTAGGGTTAAGGGAGCTAGGGTTAGGAGCTAGGGTTAGGAGCTAGGGCTAGTTTTAGGGTTAAGGGAGCTAGGGTTAGTTTTAGGATTAGGAGCTAGGGTTAGTTTTAGGGTTAGGAGCTAGGGTTAGTTTTAGGGTTAGGAGCTAGGGTTAGTTTTAGGATTAGGAGCTAGGGTTAGTTTTAGGGTTAGGAGCTAGGGTTAGTTTTAGGGTTAGGAGCTAGGGTTAGTTTTAGGGTTAAGGGAGCTAGGGTTAGTTTTAGGGTTAGGAGCTAGGGTTAGTTTTAGGATTAGGAGCTAGGGTTAGTTTTAGGGTTAGGAGCTAGGGTTAGTTTTAGGATTAGGAGCTAGGGTTAGGAGCTAGGGTTAGGAGATAGGGTTAGTTTTAGGGTTAGTTTTAGGGTTAGGGTTTAGGAGCTAAGGTTTTGGCTTAAAGTTAGGGTAAGAGTACAGGTTAGGGTTAGGGGTTAGGGAAAATAGGGTTTTGAATGGGTCTGAATTGTGTGTCCCCACAAGGTTAGCTGTACAAGACTGTGTGTGGTTGTGTGTGTGCGTGTGTGTGTGTGTGTATCGGTTTGCGTGCGTATGTGTGTGTTAGGGTTGTGTCATTTAGGGCGTTTTTATAGGGCTGAGTTGGACAGTTAGGACGGAGTGCCAGGAAATGATGTCATCAATGGTTGCAGTGTTACACATGTACTGTCAGAATGGAGGAGAGACAAGGAGAGGTGGAGAGAATGGAGGAGAGACAAGGAGAGGTGGAGAGAATGGAGGAGAGGCAAAGAGCGGTGGAGAGAATGGAGGAGAGACAAGGAGAGGTGGAGAGAATGAGGAGAGACAAGGAGAGGTGGAGAGAATGAGGAGAGACAAGGAGAGGTGGAGAGAATGGGGAGAGACAAGGAGAGGTGGAGAGAATGGAGGAGAGGTGGAGAGAATGGAGGAGAGGCAAAGAGCGGTGGAGAGAATGGAGGAGAGACAAGGAGAGGTGGAGAGAATGAGGAGAGACAAGGAGAGGTGGAGAGAATGGAGGAGAGGCAAGGAGGTGGAGAGAATGGAGGAGAGGTGGAGAGAATGGAGGAGAGACAAGGAGAGGTGGAGAGAATGGAGGAGAGGCAAGGAGGTGGAGAGAATGGAGAAGAGGCAAGGAGAGGTGGAGAGAATGGAGGAGAGACAAGGAGAGGTGGAGAGAGTGGAGGAGAGGTGGAGAGAGTGGAGGAGAGACAAGGAGAGGTGGAGAGAATGGAGGAGAGACAAGGAGAGGTGGAGAGAGTGGAGGAGAGGTGGAGAGAGTGGAGGAGAGGTGGAGAGACAAGGAGAGAGAATGGAGGAGAGACAAGGAGAGGTGGAGAGAGTGGAGGAGAGAGAAGGAGAGGTGGAGAGAATGGAGGAGAGGTGGAGAGAATGGAGGAGAGACAAGGAGAGGTGGAGAGAATGGAGGAGAGAGGTGGAGAGAGTGGAGGAGAGAGAAGGAGAGGTGGAGAGAATGGAGGAAAGGTGGAGAGAGTGGAGGAGAGACAAGGAGAGGTGGAGAAAATGGAGGAGAGGCAAGGAGAGGTGGAGAGAAGGAGGAGTGGAGAGAATGGAGGAGAGACAAGGAGAGATGGAGAGAATGGAGGAGAGAGGTGGAGAGAGTGGAGGAGAGAGAAGGAGAGGTGGAGAGAATGGAGGAAAGGTGGAGAGAGTGGAGGAGAGACAAGTGGAAAGGAGAGATGGAGAGAGTGAAAGAGAGGTGGAGAGAGTGAAGTAGAGAGAAGGAGAGGTGGAGAGAGTGGAGAGAGGAGAGAGGAGAGTTGGAGAGAGTGGAGGAGAGACAAGTGGAAAGGAAAGATGGAGAGAGTGAAAGAGAGGTGGAGAGAAAGAGAATGAGGGGAAATAGCCGTGTTAACACTTCAGAGAGAGAGAGAACACTAACAGCCACTAACCTACTGCAAGCAATTAACACACACACACACACAGACACACACACACACACACAGACAAACTCACAGACAGACAAACTCACTCACACACACACACACACACACAGACACACACACACACACACACACACAGACAGACAAACTCACACACACACACACACACAAACTCACACACACACACACACAGACAGACAAACTCACACACAGACACACACACACACACACACACACAGACAGACAAACTCACACACTACTGCGAGCAAACAACACAGTAAAACGTTATTGACATGAATGTGTTTCTTCTTAGAAGATGTCCTGTATTTGATTAAAACAGGGAGAACACAACGTATGCGTGTCAGACTGATCATAACAAGTATTTTATTAAGTAGTTTAACAGTAGTTGTTATTGGATATTAAACATGCTATCATTAAAAAAACTGTCATCAGAAATGGGCGGCAGTAAAAAGAAACGAGTCACTTTATTTTTTCTAGTTGTGTGGTATTCACCATGTTAATCTCTTTCTAGTTGTGTGGTATTCACCATGTTAATCTCTTTCTAGTTGTGCGGTATTCACCATGTTAATCTCTTTCTAGTTGTGTGGTATTCACCATGTTAATCTCTTTCTAGTTGTGTGGTATTCACCATGTTAATATCTTTCTAGTTGTGTGGTATTCACCATGTTCATCTATTTCTAGTTGTGTGGTATTCACCATGTTCATCTCTTTCTAGTTGTGTGGTATTCACCATGTTAATCTCTTTCTAGTTGTGTGGTATTCATCATGTTAATCTCTTTCTAGTTGTGTGGTATTCACCATGTTAATCTCTTTCTAGTTGTGTGGTATTCACCATGTTCATCTCTTTCTAGTTGTGTTATTCACCATGTTAATCTCTTTCTAGTTGTGTGGTATTCACCATGTTAATCTCTTTCTAGTTGTGTGGTATTCTGTTCATCTCTTTCTAGTTGTGTGGTATTCACCATGTTAATCTCTTTCTAGTTGTGTGGTATTCACCATGTTCTCTTTTCTAGTTGTGTGGTATTCACCATGTTAATCTCTTTCTAGTTGTGTGGTATTCACCATGTTAATCTCTTTCTAGTTGTGTGGTATTCACCATGTTAATCTCTTTCTAGTTGTATTCACCATGTTAATCTCTTTCTAGTTGTGTGGTATTCACCATGTTAATCTCTTTCTAGTTGTGTGGTATTCACCATGTTAATCTCTTTCTAGTTGTGTGGTATTCACCATGTTAATCTCTTTCTAGTTGTGTGGTATTCACCATGTTAATCTCTTTCTAGTTGTGTGGTATTCACCATGTTAATCTCTTTCTAGTTGTGTGGTATTCACCATGTTAATCTCTTTCTAGTTGTGTGGTATTCACCATGTTAATCTCTTTCTAGTTGTGTGGTATTCACCATGTTAATCTCTTTCTAGTTGTGTGGTATTCACCATGTTCATCTCTTTCTAGTTGTGTGGTATTCACCATGTTAATCTCTTTCTAGTTGTGTGGTATTCACCATGTTAATCTCTTTCTAGTTGTGTGGTATTCACCATGTTAATCTCTTTCTAGTTGTGTGGTATTCACCATGTTAATCTCTTTCTAGTTGTGTAGTATTCACCATGTTAATCTCTTTCTAGTTGTGTGGTATTCACCATATTAATCTCTTTCTAGTTGTGTGGTATTCACCATATGAATTGATAACCTTATTATTGTCTGGTGTTATTGATAACCTTCACCATGTTGGTGTTATTGATAACCTTATTATTGTCTCTTTTATTGTCTGGTATTATTGATAACCTTAGTATTGTCTGATATTATTGATAACCTTATTATCGTGTGGTATTATTGATAACCTTATTATTGTCTGGTATTATTGATAACCTTATTATTGTCTGGTGTTATTGATAACCTTAGTATCGTTAATTATTATTGATAACTCTTTCCTAGTATCGTCTGGTGTTATTGATAACCTTATTCTCGTCTGGTATTATTGTGTCTGGTATTCCTTATTATCGTCTGGTATTATTGATAACCTTATTATCGTCTGGTATTATTGATAACCTTATTATTGTCTGGTATTATTGATAACCTTATTATCGTGGTATTATTGATAACCTTATTATTGTCTGGTATTATTGATAACCTCATTATTGTCTTGTATTATTGATAACTTTATTATTGATAACCTTATTATTGTCTGGTATTATTGATAACCTTAGTGTCTGGATATTATTGATAACCTTATTATTGATTAATTATCGTCTATATTATTGATAACCTTATTATTGTCTGGTTTAACCTTAGTTCGTCTGGTATTATTGATAACCTTATTATTGATTAATTGATAACCTTATTGATTGATAACCTTATTATTGTCTGGTATTATTGATTAACTTTTTTATTATTGTTATTGATAACCTTATTATTGTTTATTATTGATTAATTAATTTTATTATACATTTATTATTGATGAATTTATTATATTAATTATATTATTATTGCCCCCCGCACCTCTCTGATTCAGAGGGTTAAATGTGGAAGACATATTTGGGTTGAATGCATTCAGTTGTACAGCTGACTATGTGTCACCTTCCCCATTACATGGAAATCAATTAAGTTGTTTACTGTAGTTGATGTTTCACTACATCCATGGACTCACGCACACACACACACACACACACACACACACACACACACACACACGCACGCACGCACGCACGCACACACACACACACGCACGCACGCACGGACACACACACACGCACGCACACACACACACACGCACGGACTCACACACGCACACACACACACGCACACACGCACGCACGCACGCACAACACACACACACACACACACGACTGGACTCGCCGAGTAGTCGTTGACTGGTCCTGGTTGGGTCACACTAGAGTCACATAAAGGACTCTATAGTGTGGACACACCCCACACACTGAACACACACACACATTGAACAGAAAACACACTTTAAACAGGTGTGTGTGTGTGCGTGCGTGTGTGTGTGTGTGTGTGTGTGTGTGTGTGTGTGTGTGTGTGTGTGTGTGTGTGTGTGTGTGTGTGTGTGTGTGTGTGTGCGTGCGTGCGTGTTCATGCTCACATCAACACAGTCTGAACAGAAATGCTTCAGAGAAATTTCCTGATAACAATCTTAACTACCAATTTGTAAAGTCCCTTTTCCAGTCAAAATTCAACATTTCAAATAAAGTGCATACTAGCTTCTAAAGATTGAGCCTCGGCAAATGTCATCTGAATGATTTATCACAGTTCAGTGCTACTGTAGGTAACCAACCGACCGCCAACCCGCCAACAGCATACTTGTTTATGAAACATTTATCACAGTTCAGTGCTACTGTAGGTAACCAACCGACCGCCAACCCGCCAACAGCATACTTGTTTATGAAACATTTATCACAGTTCAGTGCTACTGTAGGTAACCAACCGACCGCCAACCCGCCAACAGCATACTTGTTTATGAAACATTTATCACAGTTCAGTGCTACTGTAGGTAACCAACCGACCGCCAACCCGCCAACAGCATACTTGTTTATGAAACATTTATCACAGTTCAGTGCTACTGTAGGTAACCAACCGACCGCCAACCCGCCAACAGCATACTTGTTTATGAAACATTTATCACAGTTCAGTGCTACTGTAGGTAACCAACCGACCGCCAACCCGCCAACAGCATACTTGTTTATGAAACATTTATCACTTCAGTCATTAATTAATTGAACGATAAAAGCATTATGACGTGTTTTATTATGTCTGTCTGCTTTGGGATTGATTGTTCAGTTCAGTGATTGGATAAACCAGTGAGTCACAGAGTCCCAAAGGGCACCCTAGACCCTACACCTTCCCTTATGGGGGGTATAGGGTGCCATTGTAGGGAATAGGGTGCCATTGTAGGGAATAGGGTGCCATTTTGGGACTCAGTTGAAGAGGAACTGAAGGTGTGTGTTTATGTTCTATTTCTGTTATTACACTGTGATGGTTTGGGTGAGAGGGAGGGATTGGAGGGATCGGAGGGAGGGATCGGAGGGAGGGATCAGTGGGAGGGATCGGTGGGAGGGAGGGATCGGAGGGAGGGATCGGTGGGAGGGAGGGATCGGAGGGAGGGAGGGATCAGTGGGAGGGAGGGATCGGAGGGAGGGAGGGATCGGTGGGAGGGATCGGTGGGAGGGAGGGATCGGAGGGAGGGAGGGAGGGATCAGTGGGAGGGATCGGTGGGAGGGAGGGATCGGAGGGAGGGAGGGATCGGAGGGAGGGATCAGTGGGATGGAGGGATCGGAGGGAGGGATCGGAGGGAGGGATCGGTGGGAGGGATCGGAGGGAGGGAGGGATCGGAGGGAGGGATCGGTGGGAGGGATCGGAGGGAGGGATCGGAGGGAGGGGTCGGTGGGTGGGAGGGATCGGAGGGAGGGGTCGGTGGGTGGGAGGGATCGGAGGGAGGGATCGGTGGGATCGGAGGGAGGGAGGGAGGGATCTGAGGGAGGGATCGGTGGGAGGGATCGGAGGGACAGTGAAGGATTATTATATATATTTATATTTAACTAGGCAGTTAAGAACTAATTCTTATTTACAATGAAGGCCAACCCCAGACAACACTGGGCCAGTTGTGCACCGCCCTATGTGACCCCCAATCACAGTCAGATGTGATACAGCCTGGATTTGAACAAAGGGACTGGAGTGACACCTCTTACACTGAGATGCAGTGTCTTAGACCGCTGCGCCACTCAGGTGCCTTGATTGAGGGAGAGATGAGAGGGAAGGGGTACAGAGAGAGAGAGAGAGAGAGAGAGAGAGAGAGAGAGAGAGAGAGAGAGAGAGAGAGAGAGAGAGAGAGAGAGAGAGAGAGAGAGAGAGAGGCAGGAATAGGGGGATGAATGGATGGGAGGTTGTACTATTTGTCATCCTACCTATTAGAAGGAGTATACCGCATGTTATCAGATCAGCAGAGCTTGGGCTCTTTATTTTGGAAAAATAATACGTTATTTTGGAAAAAAGACAAGCTCCTCTTCTTGTCTTTCCAGTTAGTGGTTGAGTTGTTTGTTATTTGTTTTCTTGGTGTTCTGCCTCTCAGCACAGAGAGACTCCCAGTAGGAGTCAAACCAGGTTAACTATGGAAAACACAGGCCACATGGGTCTCCCCTCTCTTGCCCTTCTCTCTCTTCCTCCCTTTCCCCCCTCTATCTCGCTCTACCTCTCTCCTTCTCTCTATCTCTCGCTCCCTCCCTCGATCAGAGGGTAGTGCGGTACAGAGGGTAGTGCGAACGGCCCAGTACATCACTGGGGCCAAGCTTCCTGCCATCCAGGACCTCTATACCAGGCGGTGTCAGAGGAAGGGCTGGAACAAAAACCTGCCCTGCACATCCTATAGCTGTCCAGTACCAGTAGCAGGCTGACTCCTGGTCTAAACTAGACGTTTAAATAGGAGGTCATGTGTGGACAACACCACAAGAGAGCGCAGTGTCCTCTCTCTTAGTCTTCCTCTTTCTCCTCATCTCAAACCTCAGCCAATTCACCCCTATTTTCCTCCCTCCCTCCCTCCCCTCTTCTCTCGCTCTCTAGTCCCTGCCAGTAGCTCCAATCCATAGACGCAGGCGGCGCTGAAACCCTCTCAGCCACCCCTGCTGTCAGCGCTTACCCGACGGGGGCAGCTCGCAGCTTGAGCCGAGATAGAGAGAGAGAAATATGGTTGGCAATATGTGCGGTCGCAAGCTGGCTCGCCGCTCCAAATCAGCGCTGATAGTCGCGCTGACAGTTCTCCTGGTTCAGACGCTGATCGTGTGGAACTTTAGTACCCTGGATACCGGGGAAGAAGCGGGCGAAGGTGCCAATAGTAGGCGGGAGAAGAGGGACCAAGTCGGGGGCATCAACAAAGCCTACAGGCAGTACCCCCGGAGCGGACTGCCAAAGAGGCATCACCAACCTCCGCTTGGGAAAACGGCTGTCCGACACAAGCAACAACCGGTAAGAGTAGGGAGCGATTTTTATGTCTGCCTATTATTTAGTCATTTTAACGACGATTAAAAAAAGATAACGACAAGCGTGATTACCATTAATTTGATATGCTACCATCCCCCACTACGCGTGGTTTATTGTATTGTATTGTAGGAAGGCTGGAATTATTGTCATCAGACGAAGCAAGAAGTCCGCGCGTATTTGGATGACAAATATGTTGCTTAGCTGTTGTTACCCATAGATGTTGATAAACTGGTGTAAACTAACCAATCTTTAGGAATGACCGTGGTATATTAGACTAGTGTGATAATGGACCACGGGAGAGCGTGAGAGAGCGACACGGTTAATCGGATAGGTTTACTTTAATGTAGAGTTGGTTTCTATTGGTAACGCGCTCCTACGCTGCTTTTACGTCTGACCTGTGGCAGTTTTCTAGTGACCAGCCAGTCTATTACTGCGGGCTACTGTCGGGCGCTATCAGTGTGTGTGTGTGTGTGTGTGTGTGTGTGTGTGTGTGTGTGTGTGTGTGTGTGTGTGTGTGCGCAGTCTCTGGTACAGTGGTAGACTCGTGGGTGGGATAATATAGCCACAGACAGGCTTAGGTAGGAGTTTAAAGATTACTTTAGAGAGAAAGAGAGAGAGAAGGAGGGATAGAGGTCTGTCTGAAAGACCGACAGACAGTGTGTGCGTACGTGCGTGCCTGTGTATGTATTTAGTAGCGCACGTGTACACTTCCTCTCTATGGTTTTCACAGGATACAAAAGTTGTCCCAAACTCCAGAGAACTGACGGTGATTTTGTAATGACGGCCCTTTATTTTCATCTCCTCCTTGTCTTCCTCCCGTTTATTTTGTCTATATTTGATAACAGAGTGCATGGTTGTTAAGTAGTGTTTTATATCCCTGTGCATATCTAGGCAACTGTTGTGTGTGTGTGTGTGTGTGTGTGTGTGTGTGTGTGTGTGTGTGTGTGTGTGTGTGTGTGTGTGTGTGTGTGTGTGTGTGTGTGTGTGTGTGTGTGTGTGTGTGTGTGTGTGTGTGTGTGTTGAGAGAATGCTGATGATAGAGGATTGTGACATGTCTCCTGATGAAATTATTACATGGTCCATATCTATCAGATGATGTGTTATACTGTATGGTTACTGGTCTATATCTATCAGATGATGTGTTATACTGTATGGTTACTGGTCTATATCTATCAGATGATGTGTTATACTGTATGGTTACTGGTCTATATCTATCAGATGATGTGTTATACTGTATGGTTACTGGTCTATATCTATCAGATGATGTGTTATACTGTATGGTTACTGGTCCATATCTATCAGATGATGTGTTATACTGTATGGTTACTGGTCCATATCTATCAGATGATGTGTTATACTGTATGGTTACTGGTCTATATCTATCAGATGATGTGTTATACTGTATGGTTACTGGTCTATATCTATCAGATGATGTGTTATACTGTATGGTTACTGGTCTATATCTATCAGATGATGTGTTATACTGTATGGTTACTGGTCCATATCTATCAGATGATGTGTTATACTGTATGGTTACTGGTCTATATCTATCAGATGATGTGTTATACTGTATGGTTACTGGTCTATATCTATCAGATGATGTGTTATACTGTATGGTTACTGGTCCATATCTATCAGATGATGTGTTATACTGTATGGTTACTGGTCTATATCTATCAGATGATGTGTTATACTGTATGGTTACTGGTCTATATCTATCAGATGATGTGTTATACTGTATGGTTACTGGTCTATATCTATCAGATGATGTGTTATACTGTATGGTTACTGGTCCATATCTATCAGATGATGTGTTATACTGTATGGTTACTGGTCCATATCTATCAGATGATGTGTTATACTGTATGGTTACTGGTCCATATCTATCAGATGATGTGTTATACTGTATGGTTACTGGTCTATATCTATCAGATGATGTGTTATACTGTATGGTTACTGGTCTATATCTATCAGATGATGTGTTATACTGTATGGTTACTGGTCCATATCTATCAGATGATGTGTTATACTGTATGGTTACTGGTCTATATCTATCAGATGATGTGTTATACTGTATGGTTACTGGTCTATATCTATCAGATGATGTGTTATACTGTATGGTTACTGGTCTATATCTATCAGATGATGTGTTATACTGTATGGTTACTGGTCCATATCTATCAGATGATGTGTTATACTGTATGGTTACTGGTCTATATCTATCAGATGATGTGTTATACTGTATGGTTACTGGTCTATATCTATCAGATGATGTGTTATACTGTATGGTTACTGGTCCATATCTATCAGATGATGTGTTATACT
Source organism: Oncorhynchus keta (assembly GCF_023373465.1). Lineage (NCBI taxonomy): Eukaryota > Metazoa > Chordata > Actinopteri > Salmoniformes > Salmonidae > Oncorhynchus > Oncorhynchus keta. The sequence continues at coordinate 110,823 of NW_026286640.1, read as the reverse complement.
GTATGGTTACTGGTCTATATCTACCAGATGATGTGTTATACTGTATGGTTACTGGTCTATATCTATCAGATGATGTGTTATACTGTATGGTTACTGGTCCATATCTATCAGATGATGTGTTATACTGTATGGTTACTGGTCTATATCTACCAGATGATGTGTTATACTGTATGGTTACTGGTCTATATCTACCAGATGATGTGTTATACTGTATGGTTACTGGTCTATATCTATCAGATGATGTGTTATACTGTATGGTTACTGGTCTATATCTATCAGATGATGTGTTATACTGTATGGTTACTGGTCTATATCTATCAGATGATGTGTTATACTGTATGGTTACTGGTCTATATCTATCAGATGATGTGTTATACTGTATGGTTACTGGTCCATATCTATCAGATGATGTGTTATACTGTATGGTTACTGGTCTATATCTATCAGATGATGTGTTATACTGTATGGTTACTGGTCTATATCTACCAGATGATGTGTTATACTGTATGGTTACTGGTCTATATCTATCAGATGATGTGTTATACTGTATGGTTACTGGTCCATATCTATCAGATGATGTGTTATACTGTATGGTTACTGGTCTATATCTACCAGATGATGTGTTATACTGTATGGTTACTGGTCTATATCTATATCTATCAGATGATGTGTTATACTGTATGGTTACTGGTCCATATCTATCAGATGATGTGTTATACTGTATGGTTACTGGTCTATATCTATCAGATGATGTGTTATACTGTATGGTTACTGGTCCATATCTATCAGATGATGTGTTATACTGTATGGTTACTGGTCTATATCTATCAGATGATGTGTTATACTGTATGGTTACTGGTCCATATCTATCAGATGATGTGTTATACTGTATGGTTACTGGTCCATATCTATCAGATGATGTGTTATACTGTATGGTTACTGGTCTATATCTATCAGATGATGTGTTATACTGTATGGTTACTGGTCCATATCTATCAGATGATGTGTTATACTGTATGGTTACTGGTCTATATCTATCAGATGATGTGTTATACTGTATGGTTACTGGTCTATATCTATCAGATGATGTGTTATACTGTATGGTTACTGGTCTATATCTACCAGATGATGTGTTATACTGTATGGTTACTGGTCCATATCTATCAGATGATGTGTTATACTGTATGGTTACTGGTCTATATCTATCAGATGATGTGTTATACTGTATGGTTACTGGTCTATATCTACCAGATGATGTGTTATACTGTATGGTTACTGGTCTATATCTATCAGATGATGTGTTATACTGTATGGTTACTGGTCTATATCTATCAGATGATGTGTTATACTGTATGGTTACTGGTCTATATCTATCAGATGATGTGTTATACTGTATGGTTACTGGTCTATATCTATCAGATGATGTGTTATACTGTATGGTTACTGGTCCATATCTATCAGATGATGTGTTATACTGTATGGTTACTGGTCTATATCTATCAGATGATGTGTTATACTGTATGGTTACTGGTCCATATCTATCAGATGATGTGTTATACTGTATGGTTACTGGTCCATATCTATCAGATGATGTGTTATACTGTATGGTTACTGGTCTATATCTATCAGATGATGTGTTATACTGTATGGTTACTGGTCCATATCTATCAGATGATGTGTTATACTGTATGGTTACTGGTCCATATCTATCAGATGATGTGTTATACTGTATGGTTACTGGTCTATATCTATCAGATGATGTGTTATACTGTATGGTTACTGGTCTATATCTATCAGATGATGTGTTATACTGTATGGTTACTGGTCCATATCTATCAGATGATGTGTTATACTGTATGGTTACTGGTCTATATCTATCAGATGATGTGTTATACTGTATGGTTACTGGTCTATATCTATCAGATGATGTGTTATACTGTATGGTTACTGGTCCATATCTATCAGATGATGTGTTATACTGTATGGTTACTGGTCTATATCTATCAGATGATGTGTTATACTGTATGGTTACTGGTCTTTATCTACCAGATGATGTGTTATACTGTATGGTTACTGGTCTATATCTATCAGATGATGTGTTATACTGTATGGTTACTGGTCTATATCTATCAGATGATGTGTTATACTGTATGGTTACTGGTCTATATCTATCAGATGATGTGTTATACTGTATGGTTACTGGTCCATATCTATCAGATGATGTGTTATACTGTATGGTTACTGGTCCATATCTATCAGATGATGTGTTATACTGTATGGTTACTGGTCCATATCTATCAGATGATGTGTTATACTGTATGGTTACTGGTCCATATCTATCAGATGATGTGTTATACTGTATGGTTACTGGTCTATATCTATCAGATGATGTGTTATACTGTATGGTTACTGGTCTATATCTATCAGATGATGTGTTATACTGTATGGTTACTGGTCCATATCTATCAGATGATGTGTTATACTGTATGGTTACTGGTCTATATCTATCAGATGATGTGTTATACTGTATGGTTACTGGTCCATATCTATCAGATGATGTGTTATACTGTATGGTTACTGGTCTATATCTATCAGATGATGTGTTATACTGTATGGTTACTGGTCCATATCTATCAGATGATGTGTTATACTGTATGGTTACTGGTCCATATCTATCAGATGATGTGTTATACTGTATGGTTACTGGTCCATATCTATCAGATGATGTGTTATACTGTATGGTTACTGGTCCATATCTATCAGATGATGTGTTATACTGTATGGTTACTGGTCTATATCTATCAGATGATGTGTTATACTGTATGGTTACTGGTCCATATCTATCAGATGATGTGTTATACTGTATGGTTACTGGTCTATATCTATCAGATGATGTGTTATACTGTATGGTTACTGGTCCATATCTATCAGATGATGTGTTATACTGTATGGTTACTGGTCTATATCTATCAGATGATGTGTTATACTGTATGGTTACTGGTCCATATCTATCAGATGATGTGTTATACTGTATGGTTACTGGTCCATATCTATCAGATGATGTGTTATACTGTATGGTTACTGGTCCATATCTATCAGATGATGTGTTATACTGTATGGTTACTGGTCCATATCTATCAGATGATGTGTTATACTGTATGGTTACTGGTCTATATCTATCAGATGATGTGTTATACTGTATGGTTACTGGTCTATATCTATCAGATGATGTGTTATACTGTATGGTTACTGGTCCATATCTATCAGATGATGTGTTATACTGTATGGTTACTGGTCTATATCTATCAGATGATGTGTTATACTGTATGGTTACTGGTCCATATCTATCAGATGATGTGTTATACTGTATGGTTACTGGTCTATATCTATCAGATGATGTGTTATACTGTATGGTTACTGGTCTATATCTATCAGATGATGTGTTATACTGTATGGTTACTGGTCTATATCTATCAGATGATGTGTTATACTGTATGGTTACTGGTCCATATCTATCAGATGATGTGTTATACTGTATGGTTACTGGTCTATATCTATCAGATGATGTGTTATACTGTATGGTTACTGGTCTATATCTATCAGATGATGTGTTATACTGTATGGTTACTGGTCTATATCTATCAGATGATGTGTTATACTGTATGGTTACTGGTCCATATCTATCAGATGATGTGTTATACTGTATGGTTACTGGTCCATATCTATCAGATGATGTGTTATACTGTATGGTTACTGGTCCATATCTATCAGATGATGTGTTATACTGTATGGTTACTGGTCCATATCTATCAGATGATGTGTTATACTGTATGGTTACTGGTCCATATCTATCAGATGATGTGTATACTGTATGGTTACTGGTCCATATCTATCAGATGATGTGTTATACTGTATGGTTACTGGTCCATATCTATCAGATGATGTGTTATACTGTATGGTTACTGGTCCATATCTATCAGATGATGTGTTATACTGTATGGTTACTGGTCTATATCTATCAGATGATGTGTTATACTGTATGGTTACTGGTCCATATCTATCAGATGATGTGTTATACTGTATGGTTACTGGTCTATATCTATCAGATGATGTGTTATACTGTATGGTTACTGGTCTATATCTATCAGATGATGTGTTATACTGTATGGTTACTGGTCCATATCTATCAGATGATGTGTTATACTGTATGGTTACTGGTCTATATCTATCAGATGATGTGTTATACTGTATGGTTACTGGTCCATATCTATCAGATGATGTGTTATACTGTATGGTTACTGGTCTATATCTATCAGATGATGTGTTATACTGTATGGTTACTGGTCTATATCTATCAGATGATGTGTTATACTGTATGGTTACTGGTCCATATCTATCAGATGATGTGTTATACTGTATGGTTACTGGTCTATATCTATCAGATGATGTGTTATACTGTATGGTTACTGGTCTATATCTATCAGATGATGTGTTATACTGTATGGTTACTGGTCCATATCTATCAGATGATGTGTTATACTGTATGGTTACTGGTCTATATCTATCAGATGATGTGTTATACTGTATGGTTACTGGTCCATATCTATCAGATGATGTGTTATACTGTATGGTTACTGGTCTATATCTATCAGATGATGTGTTATACTGTATGGTTACTGGTCCATATCTATCAGATGATGTGTTATACTGTATGGTTACTGGTCTATATCTATCAGATGATGTGTTATACTGTATGGTTACTGGTCCATATCTATCAGATGATGTGTTATACTGTATGGTTACTGGTCTATATCTATCAGATGATGTGTTATACTGTATGGTTACTGGTCCATATCTATCAGATGATGTGTTATACTGTATGGTTACTGGTCCATATCTATCAGATGATGTGTTATACTGTATGGTTACTGGTCTATATCTATCAGATGATGTGTTATACTGTATGGTTACTGGTCCATATCTATCAGATGATGTGTTATACTGTATGGTTACTGGTCTATATCTATCAGATGATGTGTTATACTGTATGGTTACTGGTCTATATCTATCAGATGATGTGTTATACTGTATGGTTACTGGTCCATATCTATCAGATGATGTGTTATACTGTATGGTTACTGGTCCATATCTATCAGATGATGTGTTATACTGTATGGTTACTGGTCCATATCTATCAGATGATGTGTTATACTGTATATTACAGTTACTGGTCTATATCTATCAGATGATGTGTTATACTGTATGGTTACTGGTCCATATCTATCAGATGATGTGTTATACTGTATGGTTACTGGTCCATATCTATCAGATGATGTGTTATACTGTATGGTTACTGGTCCATATCTATCAGATGATGTGTTATACTGTATGGTTACTGGTCCATATCTATCAGATGATGTGTTATACTGTATGGTTACTGGTCCATATCTATCAGATGATGTGTTATACTGTATGGTTACTGGTCCATATCTACCAGATGATGTGTTATACTGTATGGTTACTGGTCTATATCTATCAGATGATGTGTTATACTGTATGGTTACTGGTCCATATCTACCAGATGATGTGTTATACTGTATGGTTACTGGTCTATATCTATCAGATGATGTGTTATACTGTATGGTTACTGGTCCATATCTATCAGATGATGTGTTATACTGTATGGTTACTGGTCTATATCTATCAGATGATGTGTTATACTGTATGGTTACTGGTCCATATCTATCAGATGATGTGTTATACTGTATGGTTACTGGTCCATATCTATATCTATCAGATGATGTGTTATACTGTATGGTTACT
>NW_026286640.1:100000-102500 GCF_023373465.1 Oncorhynchus keta | reverse complement strand
CCACTGCAAAATAATCAGTTTCTCTGGTTTTACTATTTATAGGTACGTGTTTGGGTAAAATTAACATTTGTGTTTTATTCTATAAACTACTGACAACATTTCTAACAAATTCCAAACATAAATATTGTAATTTAGAGCAGTTATTTGCAGAGAATGACAACTGGTCAAAATAACCAAAAATATGCAGTGTTGTCAGACCTCGAATAATGCAACAAAAATAAGGTCATATTCATTTTTAAACAACACAATACTAATGTTTTAACTTAGGAAGAGTTCAGAAATCAATATTTGGTGGAATAACCCTGATTTTTCAATCACAGCTTTCATGCGTCTTGTCCTGCTCTCCTCTCCAGTCTTCCACATTGATGTTGGGTGACTTTATGCCTCCTGGCGCAAAAAGTCAAGCAGCTCGGCTTTGTTTGATGGCTTGTGACCATCCATCTTCCTCTTGATCACATTCCAGAGGTTTTCAATGGGGTTCAGGTCTGGAGATTGGGCTGGCCATGACAGGGTCTTGATCTGGTGGTCCTCCAGCCACACATTGATGGACCTGGCTGTGTGGCATGGAGCATTGTCCCATGACAGGGTCTTGATCTGGTGGTCCTCCAGCCACACATTGATGGACCTGGCTGTGTGGCATGGAGCATTGTCCCATGACAGGGTCTTGACCTGGCTGTGTGGCATGGAGCATTGTCCCATGACAGGGTCTTGATCTGGTGGTCCTCCATCCACACCACATTGACCTGGTTATGTGGCATGGAGCATTGTCCCACTACAGTCTCAATCTGGATCCCTGTACAGTCTCATTCTGGATCCCTGTACAGTCTCAATCTGGATCCCTGTACAGTCTCAATCTGGATCCCTGTACAGTCTCATTCTGGATCCCTGTACAGTCTCAATGTGGATCCCTGTACAGTCTCATTCTGGATCCCTGTACAGTCTCAATGTGGATCCCTGTACAGTCTCATTCTGGATCCCTGTACAGTCTCAATGTGGATCCCTGTACAGTCTCAATGTGGATCCCTGTACAGTCTCAATGTGGATCCCTGTACAGTCTCGTTGAATATCTTGATCACTTTTTTAGCCTCTCTGTATTAAAACCCAATTATGACACGTGTATCATATTAAGTATTGGGATCGTTAAAACACAGTGTTTACACTACCTTGTAGAATGGGCGGATGGTGAAGTAGATGTACTTGGTATTTACATCTCAAAAAATATAAATTAACTTAACACAATTCATTTCAATAGAAAGTTAGCAAAAATAGATAAGATTCTGCAACCATGGAGAGGTAAATACTTGTCTATTTATGGAAAAAAATCACATTGATTCATATTTTGGTCCGATCACAGTTTACTTATTCATGGCACTGCCTACTCCAGATGACTAATTTTGTAATGAGCAAAAAATATTTCCTAAAATCATTCAATATTAATGCTTTAAACCTTGGGGTGGTGGTGCGAGGGGAGGGGTGGTGGTGGAGGGGAGGGGTGGTGGTGGAGGGGTGGTGGCTGAGGGGCGGTGGTGGAGGGGAGGGGTGGTGGTGGAGGGGAGGGGTGGAGGGGTGGAGGAGGGGTGGAGGGGAGGGGGGGTGGTGGTGGAGGGGAGGGGGTGGTGGTGGAGGGGAGGGGTGGTGGTGATGGGGAGGGGTGGTGGTGGTGGAGGGGTGGTGGTGGAGGGGTGGTGGTGGTGGAGGAGGGGTGGTGGTGGTGGAGGGGTGGTGGTGGTGGTGGAGGGGTGGTGGTGGTGGGGAGGGGGTGGTGGTGGAGGGGTGGTGGTGGAGGGGGGTGGTGGTGGAGGGGTGGTGGTGGAGGTGGTGGTGGAGGGGGTGGTGGAGGGTGGTGGTGGAGGGGTGGTGGTGGAGGAGGTGGTGGTGGTGGAGGGGTGGTGGTGGAGGGTGGTGGTGGAGGGGTGGTGGTGGAGGGGAGGTGGTGGTGGTGGAGGGGTGGTGGTGGAGGAGGAGGGGTGGTGGAGGGGTGGTGGTGGAGGAGGTGGTGGTGGAGGGGTGGTGGTGGTGGAGGGGAGGGGTGGTGGTGGTGGAGGGGTGGTGGTGGTGGAGGGGTGGTGGTGGAGGGGGGTGGTGGTGGAGGGAGGTGGTGGTGGAGGAGGGGTGGTGGAGGAGGGGGTGGTGGTGGAGGGGTGGGGTGGTGGTGGAGGGGTGGTGGAGGGGTGGTGGTGGAGGGGTGGTGGTGGAGGGGTGGTGGTGGTGGGGAGGGGTGGTGGTGGAGGGAGGTGGAGGGGGTGGTGGTGGTGGTGGAGGGGTGGTGGTGGAGGGGAGGGGTGGTGGTGGAGGAGGGGTGGTGGTGGAGGGGTGGTGGTGGTGGTGGGGGGTGGTGGTGGGGAGGGGTGGTGGTGGAGGGGTGGTGGTGGAGGGGTGGTGGTGGAGGGGTGGTGGTGGTGGTGGAGGGGTGGTGGTGGAGGGTGGTGGTGGAGGGGTGGTGGTGGGGAGGTGGTGGTGGTGGAGGTGGTGGTGGAGGGAGGGGTGGTGGTGTGGAGGT
>NW_026286640.1:65000-90000 GCF_023373465.1 Oncorhynchus keta | reverse complement strand
AAGGCTGAGTTTGGAGGGTACTATGGTGTTGAATGATGAGTTTGGAGGGTACTATGGTGTTGAATGCTGAGCTTGGAGGGTACTATGGTGTTGAAGGCTGAGTTTGGAGGGTACTATGGTGTTGAAGGCTGAGCTTGGAGGGTACTATGGTGTTGAATGCTGAGCTTGGAGGGTACTATGGTGTTGAGGGCTGAGCTTGGAGGGTACTATGGTGTTGAAGGCTGAGTTTGGAGGGTACTATGGTGTTGAAGGCTGAGCTTGGAGGGTACTATGGTGTTGAAGGCTGAGCTTGGAGGGTACTATGGTGTTGAAGGCTGAGCTTGGAGGGTACTATGGTGTTGAAGGCTGAGTTTGGAGGGTACTATGGTGTTGAAGGCTGAGTTTGGAGGGTACTATGGTGTTGAAGGCTGAGTTTGGAGGGTACTATGGTGTTGAAGGCTGAGTTTGGAGGGTACTATGGTGTTGAAGGCTGAGCTTGGAGGGTACTATGGTGTTGAATGCTGAGTTTGGAGGGTACTATGGTGTTGAAGGCTGAGTTTGGAGGGTACTATGGTGTTGAATGATGAGCTTGGAGGGTACTATGGTGTTGAAGGCTGAGTTTGGAGGGTACTATGGTGTTGAAGGCTGAGCTTGGAGGGTACTATGGTGTTGAATGCTGAGCTTGGAGGGTACTATGGTGTTGAAGGCTGAGCTTGGAGGGTACTATGGTGTTGAAGACTGAGTTTGGAGGGTACTATGGTGTTGAAGGCTGAGTTTGGAGGGTACTATGGTGTTGAAGGCTGAGCTTGGAGGGTACTATGGTGTTGAAGGCTGAGCTTGGAGGGTACTATGGTGTTGAAGGCTGAGTTTGGAGGGTACTATGGTGTTGAAGGCTGAGTTTGGAGGGTACTATGGTGTTGAAGGCTGAGTTTGGAGGGTACTATGGTGTTGAAGGCTGAGTTTGGAGGGTACTATGGTGTTGAAGGCTGAGCTTGGAGGGTACTATGGTGTTGAATGCTGAGTTTGGAGGGTACTATGGTGTTGAAGGCTGAGTTTGGAGGGTACTATGGTGTTGAATGATGAGCTTGGAGGGTACTATGGTGTTGAAGGCTGAGTTTGGAGGGTACTATGGTGTTGAAGGCTGAGCTTGGAGGGTACTATGGTGTTGAATGCTGAGCTTGGAGGGTACTATGGTGTTGAAGGCTGAGCTTGGAGGGTACTATGGTGTTGAAGACTGAGTTTGGAGGGTACTATGGTGTTGAAGGCTGAGTTTGGAGGGTACTATGGTGTTGAAGGCTGAGCTTGGAGGGTACTATGGTGTTGAAGGCTGAGCTTGGAGGGTACTATGGTGTTGAATGATGAGTTTGGAGGGTACTATGGTGTTGAAGGCTGAGCTTGGAGGGTACTATGGTGTTGAAGGCTGAGCTTGGAGGGTACTATGGTGTTGAAGGCTGAGCTTGGAGGGTACTATGGTGTTGAAGGCTGAGCTTGGAGGGTACTATGGTGTTGAAGGCTGAGTTTGGAGGGTACTATGGTGTTGAAGGCTGAGTTTGGAGGGTACTCTGGTGTTGAAGGCTGAGTTTGGAGGGTACTATGGTGTTGAAGGCTGAGCTTGGAGGGTACTATGGTGTTGAAGGCTGAGTTTGGAGGGTACTATGGTGTTGAAGGCTGAGCTTGGAGGGTACTATGGTGTTGAAGGCTGAGTTTGGAGGGTACTATGGTGTTGAAGGCTGAGCTTGGAGGGTACTATGGTGTTGAAGGCTGAGTTTGGAGGGTACTATGGTGTTGAATGCTGAGCTTGGAGGGTACTATGGTGTTGAAGGCTGAGTTTGGAGGGTACTATGGTGTTGAAGGCTGAGTTTGGAGGGTACTATGGTGTTGAAGGCTGAGCTTGGAGGGTACTATGGTGTTGAAGACTGAGTTTGGAGGGTACTATGGTGTTGAAGGCTGAGTTTGGAGGGTACTATGGTGTTGAAGGCTGAGTTTGGAGGGTACTATGGTGTTGAAGGCTGAGTTTGGAGGGTACTATGGTGTTGAAGGCTGAGCTTGGAGGGTACTATGGTGTTGAAGGCTGAGCTTGGAGGGTACTATGGTGTTGAAGGCTGAGCTTGGAGGGTACTATGGTGTTGAAGGCTGAGTTTGGAGGGTACTATGGTGTTGAAGGCTGAGTTTGGAGGGTACTATGGTGTTGAAGGCTGAGTTTGGAGGGTACTATGGTGTTGAAGGCTGAGTTTGGAGGGTACTATGGTGTTGAAGGCTGAGCTTGGAGGGTACTATGGTGTTGAATGCTGAGTTTGGAGGGTACTATGGTGTTGAAGGCTGAGTTTGGAGGGTACTATGGTGTTGAATGATGAGCTTGGAGGGTACTATGGTGTTGAAGGCTGAGTTTGGAGGGTACTATGGTGTTGAAGGCTGAGCTTGGAGGGTACTATGGTGTTGAAGGCTGAGTTTGGAGGGTACTCTGGTGTTGAAGGCTGAGTTTGGAGGGTACTATGGTGTTGAAGGCTGAGCTTGGAGGGTACTATGGTGTTGAAGGCTGAGCTTGGAGGGTACTATGGTGTTGAGGGCTGAGTTTGGAGGGTACTATGGTGTTGAGGGCTGAGCTTGGAGGGTACTATGGTGTTGAAGGCTGAGCTTGGAGGGTACTATGGTGTTGAAGGCTGAGTTTGGAGGGTACTCTGGTGTTGAAGGCTGAGTTTGGAGGGTACTATGGTGTTGAAGGCTGAGCTTGGAGGGTACTATGGTGTTGAAGGCTGAGCTTGGAGGGTACTATGGTGTTGAGGGCTGAGTTTGGAGGGTACTATGGTGTTGAATGATGAGCTTGGAGGGTACTCTGGTGTTGAATGCTGAGCTGTAGTCAATGAACAGCATTCTTACAGGCATTCCTCTTGTCCAGATGGGATAGGGCAGTGTGCAGTGCTCATTCTCTCTGTGTCTCTGTCCTACAGAACTCAGTATACTCTCTTTTCCTATTGTTACACTGACTGACTCTCTCTCTCCCTCCTCCTCTCTCTCCCTCCTCCCCCTCTCTCCCTCTCTCCCTCCCCTTACTCCTTCTCCCCCCCCCCCTCTCTCTCCCCTTACTCCTTCTCTCTCTCCCCCCTTACTCCCTCTCTCCCCCCTTACTCCCTCTCCTCCTCTCTCTCTCCTCCAGGAGGGCTACCACTCCTGGCGTCCCAAGGAGAAAGTCCTCCTGGATAGTAACAACAATGAGAACTCGGTCCCCAAAGACTTTGACACTGTTGTTGACGGCAACAGCAACCTTGGGGCGCGGTCTCAGCGCCAGCGAATGGCAGGAAACACCGCCAAACACAAACCGGACAAGGCCCTAAGGCAAGGCATTCTGGGAAAGGCCTTTCCCAATGAGGTCAACGAGGTTATTCAGCAGTACCCTCTTCCTCCACAGCAGCCCGGAGGAGCAGGACCTAAAGATTACCACGCATACAAACGACCCAAACCACACTCCCAGCTGTCCACTAAACCCACTAGACCTTCCCCCTCTCCCTCCATCAAAACATCCAATCAGCATCAGCGACATCACCAACCCAGGAAGTCGGCGACTGCGGCTCCTGTGCGCGGGCAGCGGAGGGAGAAGCACCAGTGTGAGATCAGTGGGAAGGAGGCCATCTCGGCTCTGTCGAGAGCCAAGACCAGGGAGTGTCGTCAGCAGATAGCTGAGGTGTACTGCAGACACAAGGAGAGGACACTGATGCCGGAGACCGTCCCTCGATACTGCACCATAGAAGGTGAGTCTCATAGTGAATGCACCATATTACCTATATAGAGACCTACGGCTCCTGGTGAAAAGTAGTGCACTATATCATAATCACCTATTCCCCAAGTACACCGGGAATGTGCCTCAGTGAGAAGGTGCTTGCCTCAGTGTTAGGAATTTTATGAATAATGACTAAACAATATGTACATTTTAAATAGAACTATAACTAATGAAACTTATACTCTGTTTTATTATATCTGATGAATAATGTTAATTCATAAGGAAGGGGTTGTGTAGCATGAAACAGGGGGTAATTAAACATAATAAACACCATTCCAGCTGGGTTGGGGAGGAATGGGTTGTGGGTTTTAAGTAAGCAGAAAGGGTCGTTAACCTGTGGGTTGAACCGACTCAACTTAGCTCTGGGATGTTTAGATAAGGCAGTGTGTGTTTTCCATTAGAACTGTCTGCTGAATAGTGATAGATGGAGACTTCAGATGTTTCATCTTGATATAAGTGTGTGTCTGGAGTGAGTGAGGGGGTGAGTGAGGGGGTGAGTGAGGGGGTGAGCGAGGGGGTGAGCGAGGGGGTGAGCGAGGGGGTGAGCGAGGGGTGAGCGAGGGGTGAGCGATGGGGTGAGCGATGGGGTGAGCGAGGGGTGAGTGAGCGAGGGGGTGAGCGATGGGGTGAGCGATGGGGTGAGCGAGGGGTGAGTGAGCGAGGGGGTGAGCGAGGGGGTGGGAATAAACCTTTGAACCTGTTTCCTCCTGGTCGATAGGAGGAAGGACATTTTATTACCTATGACGTCATATTTTGTATATAAACTGTTGTTTTTGGTTCCATGAGCAGCGAGCTCCGAGAATAAATACTATTATCTAATTTTGATAAGACTGGTCTCTGTCTATTTTATGCAAATAGGAATCTCACAAATTCTTATAAAATAGATTGAGTGATTTAATTAATGTACACATATAGGAATTATGAAATTCCAATGACACTCAGTGCGAAGGGGCTGCCTTAGTGAGAAGGGGCTGCCTTAGTGAGGGGCTGCCTTAGTGAGAAGGGGCTGCCTTAGTGAGAAGGGGCTGCCTCAGTGAGAAGGGGCTGCCTTAGTGCGAAGGGGCTGCCTTAGTGTGAAGGGGCTGCCTTAGTGAGAAGGGGCTGCCTTAGTGAGAAGGGGCTGCCTTAGTGAGAAGGGGCTGCCTCAGTGAGAAGGGGCTGCCTTAGTGCGAAGGGGCTGCCTTAGTGAGAAGGGGCTGCCTTAGTGCGAAGGGGCTGCCTTAGTGCGAAGGGGCTGTCTTAGTGAGAAGGGGCTGCCTCAGTGAGAAGGGGCTGCCTCAGTGAGAAGGGGCTGCCTTAGTGAGAAGGGGCTGCCTTAGTGCGAAGGGGCTGCCTTAGTGCGAAGGGGCTGCCTCAGTGAGAAGGGGCTGCCTCAGTGAGAAGGGGCTGTCTTAGTGACAAGGTGCTGTCTTAGTGACAAGGTGCTGTCTTAGTGACAAGGTGCTGTCTCAGTGAGAAGGGGCTGCCTCAGTGAGAAGGGGCTGCCTTAGTGAGAAGGGGCTGCCTTAGTGAGAAGGGGCTGCCTTAGTGAGAAGGGGCTGCCTCAGTGACAAGGTGCTGCCTTAGTGACAAGGTGCTGCCTCGGTAACAAGGTGCTGCCTCGGTGACAAGGTGCTGCCTTGGTGAGAAGGCGCTGCCTTGGTGAGAAGGTGCTGCCTTAGTGACAAGGTGCTGCCTTAGTGACAAGGTGCTGCCTTAGTGAGAAGGGGCTGCCTCAGTGAGAAGGGGCTGCCTCAGTGCGAAGGGGCTGCCTCAGTGCGAAGGGGCTGCCTTAGTGACAAGGTGCTGCCTTAGTGACAAGGTGCTGCCTTAGTGAGAAGGGGCTGCCTTAATGAGAAGGGGCTGCCTTAATGAGAAGGGGCTGCCTCAGTGCGAAGGGGCTGCCTTAGTGAGAATGTGCTGCCTTAGTGAGAATGTGCTGCCTTAGTGAGAATGTGCTGCCTTAGTGAAAAGGGGCTGCCTTAGTGAGAAGGGGCTGCCTCAGTGCGAAGGGGCTGCCTTAGTGAGAATGTGCTGCCTTAGTGAGAATGTGCTGCCTTAGTGAGAATGTGCTGCCTTAGTGAAAAGGGGCTGCCTTAGTGAGAAGGGGCTGCCTCAGTGCGAAGGGGCTGCCTTAGTGACAAGGGGCTGCCTTAGTGACAAGGTGCTGCCTTAGTGACAAGGTGCAGCCTTAGTGACAAGGTGCTGCCTTGGTGACAAGGTGCTGCCTTAGTGACAAGGTGCTGCCTTAGTGACAAGGTGCTACCTTAGTGACAAGGTGCTGCCTTAGTGACAAGGTGCTGCCTTAGTGACAAGGTGCTACCTTAGTGACAAGGGCCTGCCTCAGTGGCAAGGTGCTGCCTTAGTGACAAGGTGCTGCCTTGGTGACAAGGTGCTGCCTTGGTGACAAGGTGCTGCCTTAGTGACAAGGTGCTACCTTAGTGACAAGGGCCTGCCTCAGTGGCAAGGTGCTGCCTTAGTGACAAGGTGCTGCCTTAGTGACAAGGGCCTGCCTCAGTGGCAAGGTGCTGCCTTAGTGACAAGGTGCTGCCTTGGTGACAAGGTGCTGCCTTGGTGACAAGGTGCTGCCTTGGTGACAAGGTGCTGCCTTGGTGACAAGATGCTGCCAGTAATAGACAATAGACAAACAGAACACAGACACAAGTCCACACAGACGTCAATCAATACAGACAATATCAGAGCAATAAACATAAAACATACAACTCTGGAGTGGAGGCTGATTACAGGAGGAATGTACCATGTATAGAGGGGAGATACACTGAGTGGACAAAACATTAGGGATGAATCCAGGTCTAAGCTATGATCCCAACTCTGGAGTGGAGGCTGATTACAGGAGGAATGTACCATGTATAGAGGGGAGATACACTGAGTGGACAAAACATTAGGGATGAATCCAGGTCTAAGCTATGATCCCAACTCTGGAGTGGAGGCTGATTACAGGAGGAATGTACCATGTATAGAGGGGAGATACACTGAGTGGACAAAACATTAGGGATGAATCCAGGTCTAAGCTATGATCCCAACTCTGGAGTGGAGGCTGATTACAGGAGGAATGTACCATTTATAGAGGGGAGATACACTGAGTGGACAAAACATTAGGGATGAATCCAGGTCTAAGCTATGATCCCAACTCTGGAGTGGAGGCTGATTACAGGAGGAATGTACCATTTATAGAGGGGAGATACACTGAGTGGACAAAACATTAGGGATGAATCCAGGTCTAAGCTATGATCCCAACTCTGGAGTGGAGGCTGATTACAGGAGGAATGTACCATGTATAGAGGGGAGATACACTGAGTGGACAAAACATTAGGGATGAATCCAGGTCTAAGCTATGATCCCAACTCTGGAGTGGAGGCTGATTACAGGAGGAATGTACCATGTATAGAGGGGAGATACACTGAGTGGACAAAACATTAGGGATGAATCCAGGTCTAAGCTATGATCCCAACTCTGGAGTGGAGGCTGATTACAGGAGGAATGTACCATTTATAGAGGGGAGATACACTGAGTGGACAAAACATTAGGGATGAATCCAGGTCTAAGCTATGATCCCAACTCTGGAGTGGAGGCTGATTACAGGAGGAATGTACCATGTATAGAGGGGAGATACACTGAGTGGACAAAACATTAGGGATGAATCCAGGTCTAAGCTATGATCCCAACTCTGGAGTGGAGGCTGATTACAGGAGGAATGTACCATGTATAGAGGGGAGATACACTGAGTGGACAAAACATTAGGAATGAATCCAGGTCTAAGCTATGATCCCTTATTGACGTCACCTGTTACATCCTCTTCAATCAGTGTAGATGAAGGGGAGGAGTCGGGTTAAAGAAAAGGGTTTTTAAGCCTTGAGACGACTGAGACATGGATTGTGTCTGTGTTGCCGTTCAGAGGGTGAATGGGCAAGACAACATATTTAAGTGCCTTTGAACGGGGTAGGGTAGTAGGTGCCAGGCGCACCGGTTTGTGTCAAGAACTGCAACGCTGCTGGGTTTTTCACACTCAACAGGCGTGTGTTCCAATGGCACGTTGTGTTAGCTAATCCAAGTTTATCATTTTAAAAGGCTAATCGATCATTAGAAAACTAGAAAGCAATTATGTTGATTTGTTGCAATTATGTTGCAATTATTATGTATCTGGAGCATCAGTATTTGTGGGTTCGATTACAGGCTCCAAATGGTTAGAAACAAAGCACTTTCTTCTGAAACTCGCCATGCGAGAAATTGCCCCAAAAAACTGAAGATCTCGTACATACGCCGTGTACAACTCCCTTCACAGAACAGCATAAACGGAACCCTCGGGAGAGTCCTGACTTCTGTCTCCACGGTGACAATCCTGACTTCTGTCTCCACGGTGACAGTCCTGACTTCTGTCTCCACGGTGACAGTCCTGACTTCTGTCTCCACGGTGACAGTCCTGACTTCTGTCTCCACGGTGACAGTCCTGACTTCTGTCTCCACGGTGACAGTCCTGACTTCTGTCTCCACGGTGACAGTCCTGACTTCTGTCTCCACGGTGACAGTCCTGACTTCTGTCTCCACGGTGACAGTCCTGACTTCTGTCTCCACGGTGACAGTCCTGACTTCTGTCTCCACGGTGACAGTCCTGACTTCTGTCTCCACGGTGACAAGTACTCTTCTCCTTCCTCTTGTCTCTCAATTTTTTGCACAACAAAATGTTGAGAGAAATCAGCCTTTTGTTCGTACGGAACGTTTCTGGGATCTTTTACTTCATCTCATCAAACACTTTTACATGTTGCCTTTATATTTTTGTTCAGTGTAGATATATATTATATATATATATAAGAAGTAAAGGCTATTTCAAATGATTATTACAGTGAGCGCGGTCATTTGGCTGACCAATTACCATCGTCCAGAGTACCATGACCGTCACAGCCCTGTAACATAATGAATAGAACGGGCGTGGAACCTCTCACTCTATTCATTCTATTTCTATGTCAGCACATGCGGTCAGGAGCGGAGGAGGAAAGGAGAAAACGTACATCTAAAAATGTATACATGTTATTACTTTTTAGTTGCTATTTGAACGGTTAGGACAGAGACCACAGTCATTTGGCTGGACAATTACCCTCATCCAGATATACATGACCGCCACACTCATACTTGTTTCCTTACCTTGTCCTATATCTTTGTCTCCTACCCCTTGTCACCTCTCCTTGTCTCCTACCCCTTGTCACCTATCTTTGTCTCCTTGCCGTGTCTCCTCTCCTCGTCTACTCTCCATGTATCCTATGCTTGTCTCCTCCCCTTGTCACCTCTCCTTGTCACCTATCCTTGTCTCCTTGCCGTGTCTCCTCTCCTTGTCTCCTCTCCATGTATCCTACCCTTGTCTCCTCCCCTTGTCACCTCTCCTTGTCACCTATCCTTTCCTCCTTGCTTTGTCTCCTCGCCTTGTCTCCTCCCCTTGTCTCCTCCCCTTGTCTTTTATCCTTGTCACCTCACCATCCCCAGAGGGAAGAGAAAGACAGAGGGGAGGGAAAGAGTACGTCTCACCCTGGAGACAGAATTAAGGGTTCTCCCGAGGGTTCCGTCTAGAACTCCCCAGGGAGGTTGCCTTGCCAGTGCCTGATCTATTTAGGGAACATTCCACCACATTCACTGCTCTATGGCTGTGTCCCAAACACCACCCTGTTCACTTTATACTACACTCTGGTAAAAAGTAGTGCATTATATAGGGCATAGGGTGCCATTTGAGCTGCATCGTATACTACTCTACTTACTATAGGGCAGTGCCCACGCCAAGCCAGTGTAATTACACACTAGTTAGTACAGGAGTTAGATAGAGAAGTGCTGAGGGGGGGGCAGAGCTTGACTAAAGATAGACTCTGTCATCCGCCCAGAAAGTTTAAGGTTTAGATTCTGCGTTTAATTTATATGATTACACGTCTCTTTGATGATGCAGTAAGGGAGAGGAGAGGATATCTATAGCTTTAGACTGGCTGGATGGTGTTGGCTGCCTGGGTGACTAGTATTGGTTAGCTGGGTGATTAGTATTGCCTGGCTTGCTGGGTGACTAGTATTGGTTAGCTGGGTGACTAGTGTTGGCTGGCTGGGTGACTAGTATTGCCTGGCTCGCTGGGTGACTAGTGTTGGCTGGCTGGCTAGTTGGCTGACTAGTGTTGGCTGGCTGGCTAGTTGGTTGACTAGTGTTTGCTGGCTGACTAGTGTTGGCTGGCTGGCTAGTTGGCTGACTAGTGTTGGCTGGCTGGCTAGTTGGCTGACTAGTGTTGACTGGCTGTCATATGTGCCGAATACAACAGGTATAGACTTTACCCTGAAATGCTTACTTACGAGCCCTTATTCAACAATGCAGATGAGAACCAGGGACTGTAGTGACACCTCTTGCACTGAGATGCAGTGCCATTTAGACCTAGGCGCCACTCAGGAGCCCACTACTGCCCCGTTGATGTAGATGGGTGTGTGCTCGCCCCTCCATGTCCTTTAGTCATCAGCTCCAGGTCTCTGACATCCTCCCTCTCATCGTCGTCGGTGATCGGGCCTACCACTGTCGTGTCATCAGCAAACTTGATAATGGTGTTGGAGTTGTGCGTTATCACACTGTCGTGGGTGAAGAGGGAGTACAGGAGGGGACCAAGCACACACCCCTGAGGGGCCCACATGTTGAGGGTCATCGTGGCAGATGTGTTGTTACCTACTGTTTTCACAATGCCCCAGTGTAGCAGGAAGTTAGAAACCTACTGTTTTCACAATGCCCCAGTGTAGCAGGAAGTTAGAAACCTACTGTTTTCACAATGCCCCAGTGTAGCAGGAAGTTAGAAACCTACTGTTTTCACAATGCCCCAGTGTAGTAGGAAGGTAAAAACCTACTGTTTTCACACCACCCCAGTGTAGCAGGAAGTTAGAAACCTACTGTTTTCACAATGCCCCAGTGTAGCAGGAAGTTAAAAACCTACTGTTTTCACACCACCCCAGTGTAGCAGGAAGGTAAAAACCTACTGTTTTCACACCACCCCAGTGTAGCAGGAAGTTAGAAACCTACTGTTTTCACAATGCCCCAGTGTAGCAGGAAGTTAAAAACCTACTGTTTTCACAATGCCCCAGTGTAGCAGGAAGTTAAAAACCTACTGTTTTCACACCACCCCAGTGTAGCAGGAAGTTAAAAACCTACTGTTTTCACACCACCCCAGTGTAGCAGGAAGGTAAAAACCTACTGTTTTCACACCACCCCAGTGTAGCAGGAAGTTAGAAACCTACTGTTTTCACAATGCCCCAGTGTAGCAGGAAGTTAAAAACCTACTGTTTTCACACCACCCCAGTGTAGCAGGAAGTTAAAAACCTACTGTTTTCACACCACCCCAGTGTAGCAGGAAGGTAAAAACCTACTGTTTTCACAACACCCCAGAGTAGCTCCCCTGTAAAGCTTTGCCTACGTGCCTCAGAGAGGGGCCTAGACAGGGACGCATAGTGCTGGGAGAGAGAGATATTTATACACACAGGGTAGACCTTACACCAACCACCAATGGTAGAGAGGGAGAGTGTGTGTGTGTGTGTGTGTGTGTGTGTGTGTGTGTGTGTGTGTGTGTGTGTGTGTGTGTGTGTGTGTGTGTGTGTGTGTGTGTGTGTGTGTGTGTGTGTGTGTGTGTGTGTGTGTGTGTGTGTATGCGCGTGTGCGCGCGTGTGCAAGCGTGCGTGCGTGTGTGTGTGTGTGCGTGTGGGAGGGAGGGAGTAATGGAAGGGTGGATGGACAACTGAAAGGGACGAAGAGTGGAAAGGAGAGTTTAGTGAAAACGTTTACATACTACTGCTCCATACTGAGGTCACCATCTAAACATCAACATACTACTGCTCCATACTGAGGTCACCATCTAAACATCAACATACTACTGCTCCATACTGAGGTCACCATCTAAACATCAACATACTACTGCTCCATACTGAGGTCACCATCTAAACATCAACATACTACTGCTCCATACTGAGGTCACCATCTAAACATCAACATACTACTGCTCCATACTGAGGTCACCATCTAAACATCAACATACTACTGCTCCATACTGAGGTCACCATCTAAACATCAACATACTACTGCTCCATACTGAGGTCACCATCTAAACATCAACATACTACTGCTCCATACTGAGGTCACCATCTAAACATCAACATACTACTGCTCCATACTGAGGTCACCATCTAAACATCAACATACTACTGCTCCATACTGAGGTCACCATCTAAACATCAACATACTACTGCTCCATACTGAGGTCACCATCTAAACATCAACATACTACTGCTCCATACTGAGGTCACCGTCTAAACATCAACATACTACTGCTCCATACTGAGGTCACCGTCTAAACATCAACATACTACTGCTCCATACTGAGGTCACCATCTAAACATCAACATACTACTTCTCCATACTGAGGTCACCATCTAAACATCAACATACTACTGCTCCATACTGAGGTCACCATCTAAACATCAACATACTACTGCTCCATACTGAGGTCACCATCTAAACATCAACATACTACTGCTCCATACTGAGGTCACCATCTAATGCACAGTTGGGTTGTCCCCCGCCATTAGATCATTTTGGTACAGCCCATCCCCCTGTTGGGTTGTCCCCCGCCATTAGATCATTTTGGTACAGCCCATCCCCCTGAAGGGTTGTCCCCCGCCATTAGATCATTTTGGTACAGCCCATCCCCCTGAAGGGTTGTCCCCCGCCATTAGATCATTTTGGTACAGCCCATCCCCCTGAAGGGTTGTCCCCCGCCATTAGATCATTTTGGTACAGCCCATCCCCCTGAAGGGTTGTCCCCCGCCATTAGATAATTTTGGTACAGCCCATCCCCCTGAAGGGTTGTCCCCCGCCATTAGATCATTTTGGTACAGCCCATCCCCCTGAAGGGTTGTCCCCCGCCATTAGATCATTTTGGTACAGCCCATCCCCCTGTTGGGTTGTCCCCCGCCATTAGATCATTTTGGTACAGCCCATCCCCCTGTTCTGATTATCAGCTGTTGTTGTCAAACACACGTGGGTCTGAATTCCCACTAGATGAAAAGCCTAAATGAGTATGACATCCTGGCATTTAATGCACAATTATAGAAATGACACTTTCTGTAAAACGTTCTATTTGTTCACTCTACTATTTAACACAGCATTTCTACAATAATAAGGTTACCCCTGTCTTCTTCCTACCTTCCCTGTGTGTGCGCGCGTGTGTGTGTGTGTGTGTGTGTGTGTGTGTGTGTGTGTGTGTGTGTGTGTGTGTGTGTGTGTGTGTGTGTGTGTGTGTGTGTGTGTGTGTGTGTGTGTGTGTGTGTCTCCAGGTAAGGCCAATGTGAATGTACAGTGGGATGAGGGCTCAGAGCAGACTGCCCCTGCTGTGCCAGTTCGCATCGTCTTCGTCTTGGTGGTCCATGGCAGAGCGTCTCGGCAGTTCCAACGCCTGTTCAAGGCCATCTACCATACCTCACACTACTACTATATACATGTAGACCAGGTACGACCATCTACCATACCTCACACTACTACTATATACATGTAGACCAGGTACGACCATCTACCATACCTCACACTACTACTATATACATGTAGACTACTACAGACCATCTACCATACCTCACACTACTACTATATACATGTAGACCAGGTACGACCATCTACCATACCTCACACTACTACTATATACATGTAGACCAGGTACGACCATCTACCATACCTCACACTACTACTATATACATGTAGACCAGGTACGACCATCTACCATACCTCACACTACTACTATATACATGTAGACCACTACAGACCATCTACCATACCTCACACTACTACTATATACATGTAGACCAGGTACGACCATCTACCATACCTCACACTACTACTATATACATGTAGACCACTACAGACCATCTGCCATACCTCACACTACTACTATATACATGTAGACCAGGTACGACCATCTACCATACCTCACACTACTACTATATACATGTAGACTACTACAGACCATCTACCATACCTCACACTACTACTATATACATGTAGACCACTACAGACCATCTACCATACCTCACACTACTACTATATACATGTAGACTACTACAGACCATCTACCATACCTCACACTACTACTGTATACATGTAGACCAGGTACGACCATCTACCATACCTCACACTACTACTATATACATGTAGACCAGGTACGACCATCGACCATACCTCACACTACTACTATATACATGTAGACCAGGTACTACCATCTACCATACCTCACACTACTACTATATACATGTAGACCACTACAGACCATCTACCATACCCCACACTACTACTATATACATGTAGACCAGGTACGACCATCTACCATACCTCACACTACTACTATATACATGTAGACCAGGTACGACCATCTACCATACCTCACACTACTACTATATACATGTAGACTACTACAGACCATCTACCATACCTCACACTACTACTATATACATGTAGACCACTACAGACCATCTACCATACCTCACACTACTACTATATACATGTAGACTACTACAGACCATCTACCATACCTCACACTACTACTGTATACATGTAGACCAGGTACGACCATCTACCATACCTCACACTACTACTATATACATGTAGACCAGGTACGACCATCGACCATACCTCACACTACTACTATATACATGTAGACCAGGTACTACCATCTACCATACCTCACACTACTACTATATACATGTAGACCACTACAGACCATCTACCATACCCCACACTACTACTATATACATGTAGACCAGGTACGACCATCTACCATACCTCACACTACTACTATATACATGTAGACCAGGTACGACCATCTACCATACCTCACACTACTACTATATACATGTAGACCACTACAGACCATCTACCATACCTCACACTACTACTATATACATGTAGACCACTACAGACCATCTACCATACCTCACACTACTACTATATACATGTAGACCACTACAGACCATCTACCATACCTCACACTACTACTATATACATGTAGACCAGGTACGACCATCTACCATACCTCACACTACTACTATATACATGTAGACCAGGTACCCATTTACCATACCTCACACTACTACTATATACATGTAGACCAGGTACGACCATCTACCATACCTCACACTACTACTATATACATGTAGACCAGGTACGACCATCTACCATACCTCACACTACTACTATATACATGTAGACCAGGTACGACCATCTACCATACCTCACACTACTACTATATACATGTAGACCAGGTACGACCATCTACCATACCTCACACTACTACTATATACATGTAGACCAGGTACGACCATTTACCATACCTCACACTACTACTATATACATGTAGACCACTACAGACCATCTTCCATACCCCACACTACTACTATATACATGTAGACCAGGTACGACCATTTACCATACCTCACACTACTACTATATACATGTAGACCACTACAGACCATCTTCCATACCCCACACTACTACTATATACATGTAGACCACTACAGACCATCTACCATACCTCACACTACTACTATATACATGTAGACCAGGTACGACCATCTACCATACCTCACACTACTACTATATACATGTAGACCACTACAGACCATCTTCCATACCTCACACTACTACTATATACATGTAGACCAGGTACGACCATCTACCATACCTCACACTACTACTATATACATGTAGACTACTACAGACCATCAACCATACCTCACACTACTACTATATACATGTAGACCACTACAGACCATCTACCATACCTCACACTACTACTATATACATGTAGACCATCTACCATACCTCACACTACTACTATATACATGTAGACCACTACAGACCATCTACCATACCTCACACTACTACTATATACATGTCTAGACCAGGTACGACCATCTACCATACCTCACACTACTACTATATACATGTAGACCAGGTACGACCATCTACCATACCTCACACTACTACTATATACATGTAGACCAGGTACTACCATCTACCATACCTCACACTACTACTATATACATGTAGACCACTACAGACCATCTACCATACCCCACACTACTACTATATACATGTAGACCAGGTACGACCATCTACCATACCTCACACTACTACTATATACATGTAGACCAGGTACGACCATCTACCATACCTCACACTACTACTATATACATGTAGACCACTACAGACCATCTACCATACCTCACACTACTACTATATACATGTAGACCACTACAGACCATCTACCATACCTCACACTACTACTATATACATGTAGACCACTACAGACCATCTACCATACCTCACACTACTACTATATACATGTAGACCAGGTACGACCATCTACCATACCTCACACTACTACTATATACATGTAGACCAGGTACGACCATTTACCATACCTCACACTACTACTATATACATGTAGACCAGGTACGACCATCTACCATACCTCACACTACTACTATATACATGTAGACCAGGTACGACCATCTACCATACCTCACACTACTACTATATACATGTAGACCAGGTACGACCATCTACCATACCTCACACTACTACTATATACATGTAGACCAGGTACGACCATCTACCATACCTCACACTACTACTATATACATGTAGACCAGGTACGACCATTTACCATACCTCACACTACTACTATATACATGTAGACCACTACAGACCATCTTCCATACCCCACACTACTACTATATACATGTAGACCAGGTACTATATACACCATTTACCATACCTCACACTACTACTATATACATGTAGACCACTACAGACCATCTTCCATACCCCACACTACTACTATATACATGTAGACCACTACAGACCATCTACCATACCTCACACTACTACTATATACATGTAGACCAGGTACGACCATCTACCATACCTCACACTACTACTATATACATGTAGACCACTACAGACCATCTTCCATACCTCACACTACTACTATATACATGTAGACCAGGTACGACCATCTACCATACCTCACACTACTACTATATACATGTAGACCACTACAGACCATCTTCCATACCCCACACTACTACTATATACATGTAGACCAGGTACGACCATCTACCATACCTCACACTACTACTATATACATGTAGACCACTACAGACCATCTACCATACCTCACACTACTAATATATACATGTAGACCAGGTACAACCATCTACCATACCTCACACTACTACTATATACACGTAGACTACTACAGACCATCTACCATACCTCACACTACTACTATATACATGTAGACCAGGTACGACCATTTACCATACCTCACACTACTATTATATAGATGTAGACCAGGTACGACCGTCTACCATACCTCACACTACTACTATATACATGTAGACTACTACAGACCATCTACCATACCTCACACTACTACTATATACATGTAGACCAGGTACAACCATCGACCATACCTCACACTACTACTATATACATGTAGACTACTACAGACCATCTACCATACCTCACACTACTACTATATACATGTAGACTATGTACGACCATCTACCATACCTCACACTACTACTATATACATGTAGACTACTACAGACCATCTACCATACCTCACACTACTACTATATACATGTAGACCACTACAGACCATCTGCCATACCTCACACTACTATTATATACATGTAGACCAGGTACGACCATCTACCATACCTCACACTACTACTATATACATGTAGACTACTACAGACCATCTGCCATACCTCACACTACTACTATATACATGTAGACCACTACAGACCATCTACCATACCTCACACCACTACTATATACATGTAGACCAGGTACAACCATCTACCATACCTCACACTACTACGATATACATGTAGACTACTACAGACCATCTACCATACCTCACACTACTACTATATACATGTAGACCAGGTACGACCATCTACCATACCTCACACTACTACTATATACCTGTAGAATGCACTGTACATGTAGACCAGGTAAACATGCAGACCAGGTAAACATGTAGACCAGGTAAACATGTAGACCAGGTAAACATGTAGACCAGGTAAACATGCAGACCAGGTAAACATGCAGACCAGGTAAACATGTAGACCAGGTAAACATGCAGACCAGGTAAACATGCAGACCAGGTAAACCTGTAGACCAGGTAAACATACAGACCAGGTAAACATGTAGACCAGGTAAACATGCAGACCAGGTAAGCATGCAGACCAGGTAAACATGCAGACCAGATAAACCTGCAGACCAGGTAAACATGCAGACCAGGTAAACATGCAGACCAGATAAACCTGCAGACCAGGTAAACATGCAGACCAGGTAAACATGCAGACCAGGTAAGCATGCAGACCAGGTAAACATGCAGACCAGGTAAACCTGTAGACCAGGTAAACATGCAGACCAGATAAACCTGCAGACCAGGTAAACATGCAGACCAGGTAAACATGCAGACCAGGTAAACCTGTAGACCAGGTAAACATGCAGACCAGGTAAACATGCAGACCAGGTAAACATGCAGACCAGATAAACCTGCAGACCAGGTAAACATGCAGACCAGGTAAACATGCAGACCAGGTAAACATGCAGACCAGGTAAACATGCAGACCAGGTAAACCTGTAGACCAGGTAAACATGCAGACCAGATAAACCTGCAGACCAGGTAAACATGCAGACCAGGTAAACATGCAGACCAGGTAAACCTGTAGACCAGGTAAACATGCAGACCAGATAAACATGCAGACCAGGTAAACATGCAGACCAGATAAACCTGCAGACCAGGTAAACATGCAGACCAGGTAAACATGCAAACCAGGTAAACATGCAGACCAGGTAAACATGCAGACCAGGTAAACATGCAGACCAGGTAAACCTGCAGACCAGGTAAACATGCAGACCAGATAAACCTGCAGACCAGGTAAACCTGCAGACCAGGTAAACATGCAGACCAGGTAAACATGCAGACCAGGTAAACATGCAGACCTCTTATTAATTTCCCCACTACCTTTCTTCCCTTCCCCAGCGATCCAACTACCTCCACAGACAGGTGGGGGCTCTAGCGAGCCAGTACTCCAACGTCCGTGTTACTTCCTGGAGGATGTCCACCATTTGGGGCGGGGCGAGCTTGCTCACCATGTACCTGCGTAGCATGGACGACCTTCTCAAGATGGCCGACTGGAATTGGGACTTCTTCATCAACCTCAGTGCAGCCGACTACCCTATCAGGTGGGCATGGAGTGCTCTGGTCAAAAGTAGTGTACTATATAGGGAATAGTGCTCATAGGTCTCCAGTCTAAAGTAGTGCACTATATAGGGAATAGGGCTCTGGTCAACAGTAGTGTGCTATATAGGGAATAGGGCCCATAGGACTCTGGTCAACAGTAGTGCACTACATAGGGAATAGGACCCACAAACACACACACACACACAGAATTCCACATAATGGCGGAAGTTGGTCTAACAGAAGGTCCTGAGTCACTAAGTTCTCTCTACTTCCAACTGGATCTCTTATTGAAGTGAACCAATCCCATGAGAGCCGTGTGGCCCACTGGACAAAATCCATTCCCCGTCAATACCCAGTGATGACATCAAAGTTGACACGGATCCCAGCGTGCTGCGTTTGTGTGTGTGATCGATGAGAGTGACGCACACGCGGACACACACACAGACACACACACACGAACACACGAACACACACATGGACACACATCACACACTTCTCATAATAATAATAATAATAATATGCCATTTAGCAGACGCTTTTATCCAAAGCGACTTATAGTATGTGTGCATGCGTGTGTGTGTCTGTATGTATGTGTGAATATGTGTGTGTGTCTGTCTGTCTGAGGAGGGGAGGAGGGAAAGGGAGGACACACATTCATACACGTTTGGATGCAGTGACATTGTGGCTTCACCTCTACTGCGTTTCAGCATAGGAATATTCAATAGGACAGATGGCTGTGTGTTCTTCAATTGGAGTCGCTCTCTCTCTCTCTCTCTCTCTCTCTCTCTCTCACCATGTCATACATCTAACTAATTCTGTCTGCGTCAACTTCAGGTTCACATCTGGTGTGTGTGCGCGTGTGTGTGTGTGTGTGTGTGTAACCGTATCTTTATTGGCTGTCTCTGCCTAGCGTGTTAGCATTGTGCTCCAGCCTTGATAAGGTACTGTAATACTTGGCTAATGTGAGTGTTAATTAGCAAGCTAATTAAAGAGGTGTTAGGAAAGTGTAATTGCTTTGAGAGTTTGGGACTCATGTTCTGTTCAGATGGGAGTAGAGGATTGAGTGCTGTTAGGTGTGTGTTTTGGGGGGAGTTGGGGACGGGGGCTGTTGGGTGTGTGTGTGTGTGTGTGTGTGTGTGTGTGTGTGTGTGTGTGTGTGTGTGTGTGTGTGTGTGGTGCTGGGACGATACCAGAATCGCCCCAAATAAATTCCGCAAAAATGAGAACACGAATCAGGCCAAACTCTTTGGTCCTTGTATATAGACTATAGTATATCTTGGGAAAAAATAAATAATTGTGACTCTATTTTCCATCAATAAGTAAAATGTAATCTCAGCGACTATTTAAGCAATAAACCAAACAACATTATAGCCCCTCCCCCACTAATAACTGGTGATTCCAGGTTATTGGTAAAAACAGCTGTGAGATTCATACTTTTCCTCTGACACCAACATGGGAGTGAATAGATTGAAGCAGCATATTCATCTGGGATAAACGTTATGTAGGTTACATCGGTTAAGTATAACAATATTTGTCAGGGGGGCCTCGCGAGTGGCGCAGCGGTCTAAGGCACTCCTCACCGTGTTTGAGGCGTCACTACAGACCCGGGTTCGACCCCAGGCTGTGTCACAGCCGGCATGTGACTGGGAGAACCATAAGGTGGTGCGCGATTGGCCCACCGTCATCCGGGTTAGGGGAGGGTTTGGCCGGCTGGGATTTCTTTGTCCTATTTCGCTCTAGCGACTCCTTGTGGTTGTCCTGGGTGCCTGCAAGCTGGCTTCAGTCACCAGCTGGACAGTGTTACCTCCTACACATTGGTGTGGCTTTGGTGTGGCTGGCTTCTGGGTTAAGTGAGCAGTGAAGAAGCAGTGCGGCTTGGCAGGGTCATGTTTCAGAGGATTCACCTCTCCCGAGTCTGTAGGGGAGTTGCAGCGATGAGACAAGACTGTAACTACCAACTACCAAAAAAGGAAATATTATTTGCCAGGGCATATTAGTTAATTATGAATCTTTTTTTTTTTACATGGGCTGTGGGAAGGTAATCAACTTTTAAATCACGTCAACTTCAAGATTGCCGTCTTGGTTTAGCTTGGCATTAAATAAACAGCCTATTTTGCATTAATAGCCAAATATAATCTCAGCGACTGTTCAAACAATAAACCAAACAACATTGTATCCGCGTTAGAAAACCCCCAAAATGGATTTTGTTTAGAAAGGATGCTCAAATATTCGGACTCCAGCCGAGAGCATGTGCCTAGATAAACCCTTTCATACCTACAGTGCCTGGTTAGCGTCCAAGCGGTTGATTTGGAATTTTGGCCTGTGTGTGCTCCCTCGTGTTGATTGGCCGTGTGACTGATTGACAGTTGTCTGCCCTCCCCAGGACCAATGAGCAGCTGGTGGGCTTCCTGACAAAGTACCGGGACATGAACTTCATCAAATCCCACGGCAGAGACAACACACGGTGAGACACATGTTCATCTGTGTGTGTGTTCATCTACGTTTGTGTGTATGTGTGTGTTCATCTGTGTGTGTGTTTGTGTGTGTGTGTTCATCTACGGGTGGGGTGTGTATGTGTGTGTTCATCTGCGTGTGTGTGTGTGTCCTCTCCAGATTCATCCGTAAGCAGGGTCTGGACCGGCTCTTCTTCGAGTGTGACACACACATGTGGCGCCTAGGCGACCGCAAGATCCCAGAAGGCATTGCGGTGGACGGAGGTTCCGATTGGTTCCTTCTGAACCGCATGTTTGTGGATTACATCATCAACTCTGAAGATGAGCTGGTCGTCAGCATGAAGCGCTTCTACGCATACACACTGCTGCCTGCCGAGGTAACACACACACACACACACACACACACACACACACACACACACACACACACACACACACTGCTGCCTACCGAGGTAACACACACACACACACACACACACACACACACACACTGCTGCCTGCTGAGGTAACACACACACACACACACACACACACACACACACACACACACACACACACACACACACACACACACACACACACACACTGCTGCCTGCCGAGGTAACACACACACACACACACACACTGCTGCCTGCCGAGGTAACACACACACACACACACACACACACACACACACACACACACACACACACACACACACACACTGCTGCCTGCCGAGGTAACACACACACACACACACACACTGCTGCCTGCCGAGGTAACACACACACACACACACACTGCTGCCTGCCGAGGTAACACACACACACACACACACACATCCGATGTAACACACACACACATGCACACACACACACTATGCAATCAGCACAAACTGCACACTACTAACTATCTAACATATCCCCCCCTCTCTTTCCAGTCGTTCTTCCACACAGTGCTAGAGAACAGTGCTCACTGTGAGAGTATGGTGGACAACAACCTGCGTATCACCAACTGGAACAGGAAGCTGGGCTGTAAGTGTCAGTACAAACACATCGTAGACTGGTGCGGCTGCTCCCCCAACGACTTCAAACCTCCTGACCTGCCACGCTTTCAGGTGAGACACACATGCGTACAACGCTCGCACACACGCACTTACGCACGCACACACACACAGGGCTGTAAATCTCAGTACATCTCTCTGCCAAGGGTATGAACCCAACTAGTTTAGCTCTAGCTGGCTAACTTCTATGAACCAGACTAGCTTAGCTCTAGCTGGCTAACTTCTATGAACCAGACTAGTTTAGCTCTAGCTGGCTAACTTCTATGAACCAGACTAGCTTAGCTCTAGCTGGCTAACTTCTATGAACCAGACTAGTTTATCTCTAGCTGGCTAACTTCTGTGAACCAGAATAGCTTAGCTCTAGCTGTCTAACTTCTATGAACCAGACTAGTTTAGCTCTAGCTGACTAACTTCTATGAACCAGACTAGTTTAGCTCTAGCTGGCTAACTTCTATGAACCAGAATAATTTAGCTCTAGCTGGCTAACTTCTATGAACCAGAACAGCTTAGCTCTAGCTGGCTAACTTCTATGAACCAGAATAATTTAGCTCTAGCTGGCTAACTTCTATGAACCAGACTAGTTTAGCTCTAGCTGGCTAACTTCTATGAACCAGAATAATTTAGCTCTAGCTGTCTAACTTCTATGAACCAGACTAGCTTAGCTCTAGCTGGCTAACTTCTATGAACCAGACTAGTTTAGCTCTAGCTGACTAACTTCTATGAACCAGACTAGTTTAGCTCTAGCTGGCTAACTTCTATGAACCAGACTAGTTTAGCTCTAGCTGACTAACTTCTATGAACCAGACTAGTTTAGCTCTAGCTGGCTAATTTATGTGAACCAGAATAGCAATGAGACAGCTGGCTAACTTCTATGAACCAGACTAGCTTAGCTCTAGCTGGCTAACTTCTATGAACCAGACTAGCTTAGCTCTAGCTGGCTAACTTCTATGAACCAGACTAGTTTAGCTCTAGCTGGCTAATTTATGTGAACCAGAATAGCAATGAGACAGCTGGCTAACTTCTATGAACCAGACTAGCTTAGCTCTAGCTGGCTAACTTCTATGAACCAGACTAGCTTAGCTCTAGCTGGCTAACTTCTATGAACCAGACTAGTTTAGCTCTAGCTGGCTAATTTATGTGAACCAGAATAGCAATGAGACAGCTGGCTAACTTCTATGAACCAGACTAGCTTAGCTCTAGCTGGCTAACTTCTATGAACCAGACTAGTTTAGCTCTAGCTGACTAACTTCTATGAACCAGACTAGTTTAGCTCTAGCTGGCTAATTTATGTGAACCAGAATAGCAATGAGACAGCTGGCTATGTCTCACTGTGGCACAGCAAATGGACAAGAATAGCTTAACGTTCACAACTAAGTGCTCCTGTCTGTACTTATAGCCTGTGGTTACTTTATTCATCTAACAACTGTTCCAGGGCCAGCGGTGGTTGAGTTCCTGATGATATTGCTGATGACTTGGCCAGAGGAAACTGATTCTAAATCAGCAGTTCTGGGTCAGTGTGTGAGCGGTGGTTTCTGTAGTGCCTTGTAGCTGGTGGTGTGTGACAGTCAGAGTTGTTATTATAATAATGTTGGGGTTGTTGGACTGTAGAGAGGTCTTATGTAGCCCTGACCAAAGGGAAGCACACACACACACAGGGGTTCTGAGGGTTTTCATTCGATTGAGTTTCCTGGACAGTGAGGTCGTCTTTAACTCTGAACCTCCCCAGCTGAGTGCAGCTACGCCCCCCACACACCAGACTGTGCCACAGGTTCACGTGCACATAGATTCTCTCTCTCTCTCTGTCTCTAGTGTGGTAGCTGATCCTGTATTCTGTTGATTTGATGTCCTGCCTACAGTGATTAGCAGTGTGATTGGCAGTAGTGTGGGCCAATCACCAGTCAGCACCACAGTGATGTTCTATGTAATTGACGTTTTGGTTTCATTTGATGTGATGCTTGGCCCCGGAATAGAACCCAGCTTGTTCTGGAGCTAGTCAGTCCTCAAACGTGTATGTTTGTGTATAATAAACATTATGGAAAGAAGGTTTGTTGTGGTCCTTCTACCCACTGGGGCGGCAGGGTAGCCTAGTGGTTAGAGCATTGGACTAGTAACCGAAAGGTTGCAAGTTCAAACCCCCGAGCTGACAAAGTACAAAATCTGTCGTTCTGCCCCTGAACAGGCAGTTAAACCCACTGTTCCTAGGCCGTCATTGAAAATAAGAATTTGTTCTTAACTGACTTGCCTGGTTAAATAAAGGTCAAATTAAAAACATCCTCCACATCAGCCCTACAGTGAGTTATTAGTGAGATTCACAGTGCTAGCCAGGTTTAGGTAAACTGGTTTTTACTAGTGGTTTATTTTTATTATAATTACATGTAGGCCATACTTGGCAGATTAAAGCTTAAATCCATCCTGTCTGAAGGAAGTATTGATGGAGGAAGCTTCC
>NW_026286640.1:0-60000 GCF_023373465.1 Oncorhynchus keta | reverse complement strand
GGCTCCATCATGTTATGAGAATGCTTGTCATCGGCAAGGACTAGAGAGTTTTTTAGGATAAAAATAAACAGAATGGAGCTAAGCACAGACAAAATCCCAGAGGAAAACCTGGTTCAGTCTGCTTTCTACCAGACACTGGGAGATGAATTCACCTTTCAGCAGGACAGTAACCCAAAACACAAGGCCAAACAGACACTGGAGTTGCTTACCAACTGATGCTGAGTGAATGATCCTGAGTGGCCTAGTTACAGTTTTGACTTAAATCTACTTGAAAATCAAATGGCAAGACCTGAAAATGGCTGTCTAGCAATGATCAACAACCAATTTGAAGAGCTTAAAGAAAATATATATAAAAAAGTGCCAATATTGTATAATCCAGGCGTGTAAAGACCCAGAAACAGCTGTAAACGCTGCCAAAGGTGCTTCACCAGCGTATATGGACCGTGAACACGTATGTAAATGAGATATACATTTCATATTCAATACATTTTATAACATTTCTGAAAACATGTTTTCACTTTGTCATTATTGGATATTTAATACATAAGTCCAAATGTCTGAATACCTTCTGGAAGGCTCTGTACCTTTTCAAGATCCCTGGACAGGGCCCAGGGTTTAGGGGCTAGGGGTCGATTCTGGACAGGGCCTAGGGTTTAGGGGCTAGGGGTCGATTCTGGACAGGGCCCAGGGTTTAGGGGCTAGGGGTTGATTCTGGACAGGGCCCAGGGTTTAGGGGCTAGGGGTCGATTCTGGACAGGGCCCAGGGTTTAGGGGCTAGGGGTCGATTCTGGACAGGGCCCAGGGTTTAGGGGCTAGGGGTCGATTCTGGACAGGGACTAGGGTTTAGGGGCTAGGGGTCGATTCTGGACAGGGCCCAGGGTTTAGGGGCTAGGGGTCGATTCTGGACAGGGACTAGGGTTTAGGGGCTAGGAGTTGATTCTGGACAGGACCTAGGGTGTAGGGGCTAGGAGTTGATTCTGGACAGGGCCCAGGGTTTAGGGGCTAGGGGTCGATTCTGGACAGGGCCTAGGGTTTAGGGGCTAGGGGTCGATTCTGGACAGGGCCTAGGGTTTAGGGGCTAGGAGTTGATTCTGGACAGGGCCCAGGGTTTAGGGGCTAGGAGTTGATTCTGGACAGGGCCCAGGGTTTAGGGGCTAGGGGTCGATTCTGGACAGGGCCTAGGGTTTAGGGGCTAGGAGTCGATTCTGGACAGGACCTAGGGTTTAGGGGCTAGGAGTTGATTCTGGACAGGGCCCAGGGTTTAGGGGCTAGGGGTCGATTCTGGACAGGGCCTAGGGTTTAGGGGCTAGGGGTCGATTCTGGACAGGGCCTAGGGTTTAGGGGCTAGGAGTTGATTCTGGACAGGGCCCAGGGTTTAGGGGCTAGGAGTTGATTCTGGACAGGGCCTAGGGTTTAGGGGCTAGGGGCCGATTCTGGACAGGGCCTAGGGTTTAGGGGCTAGGAGTTGATTCTGGACAGGACCTAGGGTGTAGGGGCTAGGAGTTGATTCTGGACAGGGCCCAAGGTTTAGGGGCTAGGAGTTGATTCTGGACAGGGCCCAGGGTTTAGGGGCTAGGAGTCGATTCTGGACAGGGCCCAGGGTTTAGGGGCTAGGGGTCGATTCTGGACAGGGCCTAGGGTTTAGGGGCTAGGAGTTGATTCTGGACAGGACCTAGGGTGTAGGGGCTAGGAGTTGATTCTGGACAGGGCCCAGGGTTTAGGGGCTAGGGGTTGATTCTGGACAGGGCCCAGGGTTTAGGGGCTAGGGGTTGATTCTGGACAGGACCCAGGGTGTAGGGGCTAGGAGTTGGTTCTCGACAGGGCCTAGGGTTTAGGGGCTAGGAGTTGATTCTGGACAGGACCTAGGGTGTAGGGGCTAGGGGTTGATTCTGGACAGGATCTCACCATTACCAGGCTAGGAGCTAGGTTTCATCTAGCAGAGACCAGATCTCATCATTACCAGGCTAGGAGCTAGGTTTCATCTAGCAGAGACCAGATCTCATCATTACCAGGCTATATTACCTGTCTGTCTGTCTGTCTGTCTGTCTGTCTGTCTGTCTGTCTGTCTGTCTGTCTGTCTGTCTGTCTGTCTGTCTGTCTGTCTGTCTGTCTGTGACTGTGTGTGTGTGTATATGACTGTGTGTGTGTGACTGTGTGTGTGTGTGTGTGACTGTGTGTGTGTGTGTGTGTGTGTGTGACTGTGTGACTGTGTGTGTGACTGTGTGACTGTGTGTGTGTGTGTGTGACTGTGTGTGTGTGTGTGTGTGTGTGTGTGTGTGTGTGTGTGTGTGTGTGTGTGTGTGTGTGTGTGTGTGTGTGTGTGTGTGTGTTGCAAATCAAATATGGAGAATAACTTGTTACATTTAGACAAACAGGCCTCAGTCTCTCAGACTGGCTTTTTCCAGCCATGTAAATCGGGGGGAGAGGACGGTGTGTGTGTGCAGGTTATGGGTGGAGTGTGTGTGTGTGTGTGCAGGTTATGGGTGGAGTGTGTACACAAGCACAACGAGACACTTGTTGCTGGTTGGGTGTGTATCAGAAGTGGGGGGGCCCAGATGTGTGTGTGGGGGGGTTGAGAGTAGAGTGATCTCTCTGTTCCAGCGCCTCTGACTGAAGCCCTGTTTATTCTGACGTGTGTTTGAGGACCGTTGAGTGGGTATAACTGTGTCTGTGGACATTTCAAATCAAACTTTATTTGTCAAATGTATCGGATACAAGTGTAGACCTTACAGTGAAATGCTGACTGACAAGCCCTTAACCAACAGTGTAGACCTCACAGTGAAATGCTGACTGACAAGCCCTTAACCAACAGTGTAGACCTTACAGTGAAATGCTGACTGACAAGCCCTTAACCAACAGTGTAGACCTCACAGTGAAATGCTGACTGACAAGCCCTTAACCAACAGTGTAGACCTCACAGTGAAATGCTAACTTACAAGCCCTTAACCAACAGTGTAGACCTTACAGTGAAATGCTGACTGACAAGCCCTTAACCAACAGTGTAGACCTCACAGTGAAATGCTAACTTACAAGCCCTTAACCAACAGTGTAGACCTTACAGTGAAATGCTGACTGACAAGCCCTTAACCAACAGTGTAGACCTTACAGTGAAATGCTGACTGACAAGCCCTTAACCAACAGTGTAGACCTCACAGTGAAATGCTGACTGACAAGCCCTTAACCAACAGTGTAGACCTCACAGTGAAATGCTTAACTTACAAGCCCTTAACCAACAGTGTAGACCTCACAGTGAAATGCTGACTGACAAGCCCTTAACCAACAGTGTAGACCTTACAGTGAAATGCTTAACTTACAAGCCCTTAACCAACAGTGTAGACCTCACAGTGAAATGCTGACTGACAAGCCCTTAACCAACAGTGTAGACCTTACAGTGAAATGCTTAACTTACAAGCCCTTAACCAACAGTGTAGACCTCACAGTGAAATGCTTAACTTACAAGCCCTTAACCAACAGTGTAGACCTCACAGTGAAATGCTGACTGACAAGCCCTTAACCAACAGTGTAGACCTCACAGTGAAATGCTTACTGACAAGCCCTTAACCAACAGTGTAGACCTCACAGCGAAATGCTGACTTACAAGTGTAGTTAACAAAGAAGAAAATATTTACCAAGTAGACTGAAATAAAAAGTCATAATAAAAAGTAACACAATAAGAATAACGAGGTTCTATACAGGGTGGTACCGGTACTGAGTCAGTGTGGAGGTTATATACAGGGGGTACCGGTACTGAGTCAGTGTGGAGGTTATATACAGGGGGTACCGGTACTGAGTCAGTGTGGAGGTTATATACAGGGGGTACCGGTACTGAGTCCATGTGGAGGTTATATACAGGGGGTACCGGTACTGAGTCAGTGTGGAGGTTATATACAGGGGGTACCGGTACTGAGTCAGTGTGGAGGTTATATACAGGGGGTACCGGTACTGAGTCAGTGTGGAGGTTATATACAGGGGGTACCGGTACTGAGTCAGTGTGGAGGTTATATACAGGGGGTACCGGTACTGAGTCAGTGTGGAGGTTATATACAGGGGGTACCGGTACTGAGTCCATGTGGAGGTTATATACAGGGGGTACCGGTACTGAGTCAGTGTGGAGGTTATATACAGGGGGTACCGGTACTGAGTCAGTGTGGAGGTTATATACAGGGGGTACCGGTACTGAGTCAGTGTGGAGGTTATATACAGGGGGTACCGGTACTGAGTCAGTGTGGAGGTTATATACAGGGGGTACCGGTACTGAGTCCATGTGGAGGTTATATACAGGGGGTACCGGTACTGAGTCAGTGTGGAGGTTATATACAGGGGGTACCAGTACTGAGTCAGTGTGGAGGTTATATACAGGGGGTACCGGTACTGAGTCAGTGTGGAGGTTATATACAGGGGGTACCGGTACTGAGTCAGTGTGGAGGTTATATACAGGGTGGTACCGGTACTGAGTCAGTGTGGAGGTTATATACAGGGGGTACCGGTACTGAGTCAGTGTGGAGGTTATATACAGGGGGTACCGGTACTGAGTCAGTGTGGAGGCTATATACAGCGGGTACCGGTACCGAGTCAGTGTGGAGGTTATATACAGGGGGTACCAGTACTGACTGAGTCAGTGTGGAGGCTATATACAGGGGGCACCGGTACTGAGTCAGTGTGGAGGTTATATACAGGGGGTACCGGTACTGAGTCAGTGTGGAGGTTATATACAGGGGGTACCAGTACTGAGTCAGTGTGGAGGTTATATACAGGGGGTACCAGTACTGAGTCAGTGTGGAGGTTATATACAGGGGGTACCGGTACTGAGTCAGTGTGGAGGTTATATACAGGGGGCACCAGTACTGAGTCAGTGTGGAGGTTATATACAGGGGGTACCGGTACTGAGTCAGTGTGGAGGTTATATACAGGGGGTACCAGTACTGACTGAGTCAGTGTGGAGGCTATATACAGGGGGCACCGGTACTGAGTCAGTGTGGAGGTTATATACAGGGGGTACCAGTACTGACTGAGTCAGTGTGGAGGCTATATACAGGGGGCACCGGTACTGAGTCAGTGTGGAGGTTATATACAGGGGGTACTGGTACTGAGTCAGTGTGGAGGTTATATACAGGGGGTACCGGTACTGAGTCAGTGTGGAGGTTATATACAGGGGGTACCAGTACTGAGTCAGTGTGGAGGTTATATACAGGGGGTACCGGTACTGAGTCAGTGTGGAGGTTATATACAGGGGGTACCAGTACTGAGTCAGTGTGGAGGTTATATACAGGGGGTACCGGTACTGAGTCAGTGTGGAGGTTATATACAGGGGGCACCAGTACTGAGTCAGTGTGGAGGTTATATACAGGGGGTACCGGTACTGAGTCAGTGTACCCTACAGGTTAGTTGAGGTAATTTGTACATGTAGGTGGGGGCGAAGTGACATTTCCGTAGATGGCTGTACATTTGGGTGGATGTCTGTGGATTTTTGGGTGTGTATTTGTGTGTAATTGTACTGTGTATGTGTATATTTGAGTGTGTATTTTTGTGTAATTGTACTGTGTATGTGTATATTTGAGTGTGTATTTGTGTGTAATTGTACTGTGTATGTGGATATTTGAGTGTGTATTTGTGTGTAATTGTACTGTGTATGTGGATATTTGGGGTTTCCCAGGTATATCCCCAGGGGCCACCCGGTGTCTGTCCATTTGTACTTCCTGTCAGACGTGTTCCAAGGCTACTTGGTTCGTCAACATGCTAGTAACCTAGCAACCAGCCAGCTCGAGACCCTAGAGACTTGGGTCTCCCATAGCAACCACTTCACCCTGGCCCCAGCAACCAACACACTCAACAGACTACAGTTTGCAGAGGTGAGACATGCACATATACATATACTTCAAATGTAACTTATCCCTGGTACAGAGAGAGAGAGAGAGAGAGAGAGAGAGAGAGAGAGAGAGAGAGAGAGAGAGAGAGAGAGAGAGAGAGAGAGAGGTTCTGTCCCCACTGAAACGGGCTCTGAGTCACTATTTGTTAAGTGTCTTTATTGTCAGGTTGCTGCAGGTTGCTGCTGCCCCCTGGGGATGACATGTGGTACTGGATGTGTCCTGTCACGCTGTTGCTGGAACACCATTTGTTAATTAACAGGGAAGTCGTTATACAAAATCAAGTAGTGCACAGGCTGCCATTCAGGGGACTTAGATTCCACCTGGTTATCCTGCTGGAAATCCTTCACACGATTCTCTCTCTCTCTCTACAGTATCTCTGTTTTCATTCAAATCAACCCTCTGTTTCTCGATCTCTCTCAATATCTCTCTCTTTCTCTGTCCTCCCTCTCCTCCCCTCAGGTGGGTACAGACTGGGACGCCAAAGAGAGAATCTTCAGGAACTTCGGAAGCCTCCTGGGCCCCACGGAGGAGCCGGTTGCCATGCAACGCTGGGGCCGGGGACAGAACGTCACGGTAACCGTCGTCTGGGTGGACCCCACCAACGTCATAGCCGCCACGTACGACATCCTGGTGGACGGCGGGACAGAGTACACACACTACCGGCCCCCGTTAACCGTGCCGTTACGACCCGGCGTGTGGACGCTGCGAGTGTTGCATCACTGGAACCTGCTGGCCTCCACCAGCTTTGTGGTTTCACCTCTGGAGCACCACGGCCAGCAGCCTATACGCCAGGGTAAACACACACACACACACACACACACACACACACACACACACACACACACACTGGACTGAGGACTAGAACCTGGACACCTCGATATACATCACCTGGAACACACTAACACACACCAAACCACACACACATTCACAGCCTATCCTGTAACACCTTACATGGAATTAAAATAATTATCTTCCCTCCCCTGTCTCCTTCCTTCCTTCCTCCCTCCCTCCCCCACCCCTCCTCCCTCTAGAAGACACAGTGAAGCTCCACAGCGGGCCGGTCCGTAACTCCTACATGGATCAGAGTTTCCACGGCCTCAACCCCATCCTCAACCTCCCAGTGCACCTTGGACAGGTGGAGGAGGCGGAGTTTAAAGCATCACTGACCGGGGCGGAGCTCCAGAGCTGGGTGGACCATCTCCTGGCAGGGGTGTGGTCTGCAGCGGACGTGTGTTCTCAGGGTCCTAGCTCCTGTCCCGTTATGCAGCGGTGTCGGGAGACGGGATGGAGCGCGCTCAGTCCCGACCCAAAGTCAGATCTGGGTCCCCCCAGAGGGAACGGACGGATTAGGTAGCACCGTCGCCACGGCTACTGCTACAGCCAACCAATGGCTTGGAGGATGAACTAACAGGAAACGTTTTAGTGTGGTGAGATGGTCTGCTGCGTTCTAAATTGCTCCTCCATTTCCTGTATACTGAGTGGACAAAACATTAAGAACACCTGTTGTATCCATGACTGAGGCGAATCCAGGTGAAAGATATGATCCCTTATTGATGTTACTTGTTAAATCCTCTTCAATCGGTGTAGATGAAGGGGAGGAGACCTGGTTAAAGGAGGGTTTTTAAAACCTTGAAACAATAGAGACATGGATTGTGTCTGTGTTGCCATTCAGAGGGTGTATGGTAGTAGGTACCAGACACACCGGTTTGTGCCAGCAACGTTGTTGAGTTTTTCACACTCAACAGTTTCCTGCGTGTATCAAGAATGGTCCACCACCCAAAGGACATCCAGCCAACTGGACACAACTGTGGAAGACATTGGAGTCAACATGGGCCAGCATCCCTGTGGAACGCTTTCAACTCCTTGTAGAGTCAACATGGGCCAGCATCCCTGTGGAACACTTTCAACTCCTTGTAGAGTCAACATGGGCCAGCATCCCTGTGGAACGCTTTCAACACCTTGTAGAGTCAACATGGACCAGCATCCCTGTGGAATGCTTTCAACACCTTGTAGAGTCAACATGGACCAGCATCCCTGTGGAACGCTTTCAACACCTTGTAGAGTCAACATGGGCCAGCATCCCTGTGGAACGCTTTCAACACCTTGTAGAGTCAACATGGGCCAGCATCCCTGTGGAACGCTTTCAACACCTTGTAGAGTCAACATGGACCAGCATCCCTGTGGAACGCTTTCAACACCTTGTAGAGTCAACATGGGCCAGCATCCCTGTGGAACGCTTTCAACACCTTGTAGAGTCAACATGGGCCAGCATCCCTGTGGAACGCTTTCAACACCTTGTAGAGTCAACATGGGCCAGCATCCCTGTGGAACGCTTTCAACACCTTGTAGAGTCAACATGGGCCAGCATCCCTGTGGAACGCTTTCAACACCTTGTAGAGTCAACATGGGCCAGCATCCCTGTGGAACCAGCATCCCTTGGAACGCTCAACACCTTGTAGAGTCAACATGGGCCAGCATCCCTGTGGATCGCTTTCAACACCTTGTAGAGTCAACATGGGCCAGCATCCCTGTGGAACGCTTTCAACACCTTGTAGAGTCAACATGGGCCAGCATCCCTGTGGAACGCTTTCAACACCTTGTAGAGTCAACATGGGCCAGCATCCCTGTGGAACGCTTTCAACACCTTGTAGAGTCAACGCCCAGACCAATTGAGGCTGTTCTGAGGGCAATATTATGAAGGTGTTCTTAAATGTTTTGTACGCTCAGTGTATAGTGCACTACCATAGAGGGCTCTGATCAGAAGTAGTGCACTATATAGGGAACAGGGTGTAATTTGGGACACAGGAAAGGGAGGAGATTGAATGCATTGGATTACTGTATGAACGGCGTCAACACCAACCATGGCGTAAACTCAGGAGCCAGGTAGTAGAGAAGGCTAGAAGAAAAAGCTGTGGACTGAAACCAAGAAGAAATGAGATAAGGAACAGAGTCATCCTCTTCAGTATCAGGTGGCGCCACCTTCTGTCTCGGAGGCTAAACTGACTCTAGGTTTAGTTGAATTTGATTTATTTATTTATTTTTGTGTGGCACCCTTTTCCCTATATAGTGCACTACTTTAGACTAGAGCCCTATTCCCTATATAGTGCACTACTTTAGACTAGAGCCCTAAGGGGAGTAGGGTGCCATTTGGGACACATACACATGCCTGGAGAAGAGGATGGAGGAACACGACACTGTTCTCTGAAAGGAGATGGAGGAACACGACACTGTTCTCTGAAAGGAGATGGAGGAACACGACACTGTTCTCTGAAAGGAGATGGAGGAACACGACACCGTTCTCTGAAAGGAGAAGGAGGAACACGACACTGTTCTCTGAAAGGAGATGGAGGAACACGACCCTGTTCTCTGAAAGGAGAAGGAGGAACACGACACCATTCTCTGAAAGGAGATGGAGGGACACGACACTGTTCTCTGAAAGGAGATGGAGGAACACGACACTGTCCTCTGAAAGGAGATGGAGGAACACGACACTGTTCTCTAAAAGGAGATGGAGGAACACGACCCTGTTCTCTGAAAGGAGAAGGAGGGACACGACACTGTTCTCTAAAAGGAGATGGAGGAACACGACACCGTTCTCTGAAAGGAGATGGAGGAACAAGACACCGTTCTCTGAAAGGAGATGGAGGGACACGACACCGTTCTCTGAAAGGAGAAGGAGGAACACGACACTGTTCTCTGAAAGGAGATGGAGGAACACGACACCGTTCTCTGAAAGGAGATGGAGGAACACGACACCGTCCTCTGAAAGGAGATGGAGGAACACGACACTGTTCTCTGAAAGGAGATGGAGGGACACGACACTGTTCTCTGAAAGGAGATGGAGGGACACGACACTGTTCTCTGAAAGGAGATGGAGGAACACGACACTGTTCTCTGAAAGGAGATGGAGGGACACGACACTGTTCTCTGAAAGGAGATGGAGGAACACGACACCGTTCTCTGAAAGGAGATGGAGGGACACGACACTGTTCTCTGAAAGGAGATGGAGGAACACGACACCGTTCTCTGAAAGGAGAAGGAGGAACACGACACTGTTCTCTGAAAGGAGATGGAGGGACACGACACTGTTCTCTGAAAGGAGATGGAGGAACACGACACTGTTCTCTGAAAGGAGATGGAGGAACACGACACTGTTCTCTGAAAGGAGAAGGAGGAACACGACACTGTTCTCTGAAAGGAGAAGGAGGAACACGACACTGTTCTCTGAAAGGAGATGGAGGAACACGACACCGTTCTCTGAAAGGAGATGGAGGAACACGACACTGTTCTCTGAAAGGAGATGGAGGAACACGACACTGTTCTCTGAAAGGAGATGGAGGAACACGACACCGTTCTCTGAAAGGAGATGGAGGAACACGACACTGTTCTCTGAAAGGAGATGGAGGAACACGACACTGTTCTCTGAAAGGAGATGGAGGAACACGACACCGTTCTCTGAAAGGAGATGGAGGAACACAACACTGTTCTCTGAAAGGAGATGGAGGAACACGACACTGTTCTCTGAAAGGAGATGGAGGAACACGACACTGTTCTCTGAAAGGAGATGGAGGAACACGACACCGTTCTCTGAAAGGAGATGGAGGAACACAACACTGTTCTCAGAAAGGAGATGGAGGAACACGACACCGTTCTCTGAAAGGAGATGGAGGGACACGACACTGTTCTCTGAAATGAAGGAGAGGACTAAAAGGAGAGGAAGACCAGGAGAGAGGAGTGAATATACCTCCATATTCTCATTTATTCTCCTCTGAGCCCCTCCTGAAGTCATTTGGACTAAGTGTGTTCTGTGAAAGGTGATGGAGGTGTGTGTCCTCTGAAAGGAGATGGAGGAACACGTGTTCTCTGAAAGGAGAAGGAGTGTGTGTAAAAGGAGAGGAAGACCAGGAGAGAGTGTGTGAATGTGTGTGAATGTGTGTGAATTATTGTCCTGTGAGCCCCTCCGAGCGTGTGTGGGTTTTCTTCAGTGCCATGTCTGTGTCTCTGCAGGTCATCTCCTTTCTCCTGAAGTGTACACTCGTTCACTACTTCCACAATATCTCCTTTCTCCTGAAGTGTACACTCGTTCACTACTTCCCACAAATCTAAAAGCATTGTATTGGGAGAGCCGTAGTGGGAGTTCTGATACCAGTCATTTCCTGTTCAACCAGTGACAGGAAGTGAAGACACGGGGAGGAAGGAGAGATAATTGGCATGTACAGTAGCC
Source organism: Oncorhynchus keta (assembly GCF_023373465.1). NCBI lineage: Eukaryota > Metazoa > Chordata > Actinopteri > Salmoniformes > Salmonidae > Oncorhynchus > Oncorhynchus keta. The sequence continues at coordinate 48,909 of NW_026286640.1, read as the reverse complement.
AGGGATTATATTCATCTCCCTGTTTATCCTGTACAACTTCTCTACCCTTCATGTGCTTTTACATGAGACAGAGTACAATTCTAAGTTAACTATTTATTCAAGTTTATATTAATGAAACAGTTTTTTGTTGTTGTTGTCAATGACTGATGTTTACATTCGGCATCCTATTCCCTACATACTGTCTATGGACGCTGGTCAAAAGTAGTGCACTATGTAGGGAATAGGATGCTGTTTTGGAGGCGATCATGCTGGGGAGGGTTTTTCACGCGGCAGAGAACCTGCTGTCTTGATTTCCAAAGACCCTCAACCCCCTGTTGCCATGACATCAGACACGTTGTTCTGTTCGGGACTCCATCTCAATACTCTAAAGAGGCTTGTCTTAATATAATAATAATAATAATAATAATAATATAATAATATAATAATAATAAATAATATATGCCATTTAGCAGACGCTTTTATCCAAAGCGACTTACAGTCATGTGTGCATACATTCTACGTATGGGTGGTCCCGGGAATCGAACCCACTATCCTGGCGTTACAAGCGCCATGCTCTACCAACTGAGCCACAGCTGAGCCCCTCTCCTCTTGCTCCCTCCGGGAAAGGAGCTTAATAACAGGGATACGTTGGGCAATGAGACCTGCTAGCATGCTAACGACTGGAAGTCTATGGGTAACGCTAGTTAGCATCGGTTCGCAAAACTACCTCCAACTTCCCTCATACTGGACACAGTACACACATAAAAATACTATCCACGAGTTCAACGAACCCTGGGGAAGTAGATAAAGATAAACCTCACTGCCACAATCCCAACGTATCCCTTTAAGGAAGAGAAGTGAGGAGAGGAGCTTGAGGAGAGGAGGCGAGGAAGCCTCTGTAGACTATTGAGATGCAACCCTATGACTGTGGTCTACTGCCACCCACAGGCTACATCCCAAATGGAATCCTATTCTATATATACTACTGTTGACCTGAAAACTATGGGCCCTTTTCCCTATATTGTACATTACTTGACCAGAGTCCTACATTGTACAGTCAGTAGCCAGTTAGACAGTCAATACATCCAGACCCAGTGCATCCGGTCTGGATGTAACATTATAGACAGGATCACTGGGTCGTGATGTAACAGACAGGATCACTGGGTCTGGATGTAACATTATAGACAGGATCACTGGGTCTGGATGTAATATTATAGACAGGATCACTGGGTCATGATGTAACAGACAGGATCACTGGGTCTGGATGTAACATAGACAGGATCACTGGGTCTGGATGTAACATAGACAGGATCACTGGGTCTGGATGTAATATTATAGACAGGATCACTGGGTCGTGATGTAACAGACAGGATCACTGGGTCTGGATGTAACATTAAAGACAGGATCACTGGGTCTGGATGTAACATTATAGACAGGATCACTGGGTCTGGATGTAACATAGACAGGATCACTGGGTCTGGATGTAACATTAAAGACAGGATCACTGGGTCTGGATGTAACATTATAGACAGGATCACTGGGTCTGGATGTAACATAGACAGGATCACTGGGTCTGGATGTAACATTAAAGACAGGATCACTGGGTCTGGATGTAACATTATAGACAGGATCACTGGGTCTGGATGTAACATTATAGACAGGATCACTGGGTCTGGATGTAACATTATAGACAGGATCACTGGGTCTGGATGTGACATTATAGACAGGATCACTGGGTCTGGATGTAACATTATAGACAGGATCACTGGGTCTGGATGTGACATTATAGACAGGATCACTGGGTCTGGATGTAACATTATAGACAGGATCACTGGGTCTGGATGCAACATAGACAGGATCACTGGGTCTGGATGTAACATTATAGACAGGATCACTGGGTCTGGATGTGACATTATAGACAGGATCACTGGGTCTGGATGTAACATTATAGACAGGATCACTGGGTCTGGATGTAACATTATAGACAGGATCACTGGGTCTGGATGCAACATAGACAGGATCACTGGGTCTGGATGTAACATTATAGACAGGATCACTGGGTCTGGATGTGACATTATAGACAGGATCACTGGGTCTGGATGTAACATTATAGACAGGATCACTGGGTCTGGATGTAACATTATAGACAGGATCACTGGGTCTGGATGTAACATTATAGACAGGATCACTGGGTCTGGATGTAACATTATAGACAGGATCACTGGGTCTGGATGTAACATTATAGACAGGATCACTGGGTCTGGATGTAACATTATAGACAGGATCACTGGGTCTGGATGTAACATTATAGACAGGATCACTGGGTCTGGATGTAACATTATAGACAGGATCACTGGGTCTGGATGTAACATTATAGACAGGATCACTGGGTCTGGATGTAACATTATAGACAGGATCACTGGGTCTGGATGTAACATTATAGACAGGATCACTGGGTCTGGATGTAACATTATAGACAGGATCACTGGGTCTGGATGTAACATTATAGACAGGATCACTGGGTCTGGATGTAACATTATAGACATGATCACTGGGTCTGGATGTAACATTATAGACAGGATCACTGGGTCTGGATGTAACATTATAGACAGGATCACTGGGTCTGGATGTAACAGACAGGATCACTGGGTCTGGATGTAACATTATAGACAGGATCACTGGGTCTGGATGTAACATTATAGACAGGATCACTGGGTCTGGATGTAACATAGACAGGATCACTGGGTCTGGATGTAACATTAAAGACAGGATCACTGGGTCTGGATGTAACATTATAGACAGGATCACTGGGTCTGGATGTAACATTATAGACAGGATCACTGGGTCTGGATGTAACATAGACAGGATCACTGGGTCTGGATGTAACATTAAAGACAGGATCACTGGGTCTGGATGTAACATTATAGACAGGATCACTGGGTCTGGATGTAACATTATAGACAGGATCACTGGGTCTGGATGTAACATAGACAGGATCACTGGGTCTGGATGTAACATTATAGACAGGATCACTGGGTCTGGATGTAACATAGACAGGATCACTGGGTCTGGATGTAACATTAAAGACAGGATCACTGGGTCTGGATGTAACATTATAGACAGGATCACTGGGTCTGGATGTAACATAGACAGGATCATTGGGTCTGGATGTAACATAGACAGGATCACTGGGTCTGGATGTAACATTATAGACAGGATCACTGGGTCTGGATGTAACATTATAGACAGGATCACTGGGTCTGGATGTAACATAGACAGGATCATTGGGTCTGGATGTAACATAGACAGGATCATTGGGTCTAGATATAACACATGTACAGTCAGCTTTAAAAAGCCTTGACCTTCTCACTTTTGACCTCAAGAGTATACATGGCTACGATTGGCAAAACCCCAAAGAACATTGAGCCAATGAGACGTCTGGACCCGAGGGCGGGGCCAACAAGCAGGCCAGGCTGTCTGGTTTCAACACACCCTAAAAGCAACCTTGCTTGGGCTTTAGCTCTACAGGCTAACACCGTTTTGCAGCTCACAGTCGACCCAGGTTCAAACCCACACTGACCTCAGAAAAAACACTGTTGCTTAGTTACCTCTTGTGTCCATGGGAACAATTCAACTTTTCTTTACAGTTTCAGTCTCAGACATTTTTAAAGGTAGACTGAGCTAACTGACGTGACGCCACGAGCAGCAACCGCAGATATTGAGATGAGCGAGATGCAACACTTCTCTCTCACACAGTATCTGCGCATGTGCACAGCTTTGCTTCACGCTCCCGGTAGCCAGGAGACCAAAACAGCGGACAAGTTGAGCATCACGCTTCAACACTCTTTTAAGTTTGAGCCGCTATGCCGTTTACTTTCTGCATGTACGTCATATTGCTGAGTCTACCTTTAAATTAAACTTATTTAATAAAATATTCCACAGATGTTTTTTTATGATGTACAATAGCTATTTTAGTATGAATTATTAAAAAATAAAAATACAAAAAATGTAAATAAATATATATTTTGTGACGTTATGTGTTTTTTTAAAGTACAGTTTACAACATTAAGTTATGGAAAAGTGTCTAACAGAATGGATGGAGAAAAGGACTTTGTATTAGTTCCAATGGCTCCATATTCCCTATATATAGTACCCTACTGTTGACCAGGGCCTATAGGGCCCTATTCCCTATATATAGTACCCTACTGTTGACCAGGGCCTATAGGGCCCTATTCCCTATATATAGTACCCTACTGTTGACCAGGGCCTATAGGGCCCTATTCCCTATATATAGTACCCTACTGTTGACCAGGGCCTATAGGGCCCTATTCCCTATATATAGTACCCTACTGTTGACCAGGGCCTATAGGGCCCTATTCCCTATATATAGTACCCTACTGTTGACCAGGGCCTATAGGGCCCTATTCCCTATATATAGTACCCTACTGTTGACCAGGGCCTATAGGGCCCTATTCCCTATATATAGTACCCTACTGTTGACCAGGGCCTATAGGGCCCTATTCCCTATAATAGTACCCTACTGTTGACCAGGGCCTATAGGGCCCTATTCCCTATATATAGTACCCTACTGTTGACCAGGGCCTATAGGGCCCTATTCCCTATATATAGTACCCTACTGTTGACCAGGGCCTATAGGGCCCTATTCCCTATATATAGTACCCTACTGTTGACCAGGGCCTATAGGGCCCTATTCCCTATATATAGTACCCTACTGTTGACCAGGGCCTATAGGGCCCTATTCCCTATATATAGTACCCTACTGTTGACCAGGGCCTATAGGGCCCTATTCCCTATATATAGTACCCTACTGTTGACCAGGGCCTATAGGGCCCTATTCCCTATATATAGTACCCTACTGTTGACCAGGGCCTATAGGAGCCTATTCCCTATATATAGTACCCTACTGTTGACCAGGGCCTATAGGGCCCTATTCCCTATATATAGTACCCTACTGTTGACCAGGGCCTATAGGGCCCTATTCCCTATATATAGTACCCTACTGTTGACCAGGGCCTATAGGGCCCTATTCCCTATATATAGTACCCTACTGTTGACCAGGGCCTATAGGGCCCTATTCCCTATATATAGTACCCTACTGTTGACCAGGGCCTATAGAGCCCTATTCCTTATATATAGTACCCTACTGTTGACCAGGGCCTATAGGGCCCTATTCCCTATATATAGTACCCTACTGTTGACCAGGGCCTATAGGGCCCTATTCCCTATATAGTACCCTACTGTTGACCAGGGCCTATAGGGCCCTATTCCCTATATATAGTACCCTACTGTTGACCAGGGCCTATAGGGCCCTATTCCCTATATAGTACCCTACTGTTGACCAGGACGTATAGGGCTCTGATTGAAAGTAGTATGCTGTATAGGGAATCATTTGGGTCGCAGACTCAGTACTACAGGTCACGTGACTGTTTTAATGAGCCCTGTAAAGATGTTATGATAACGTTGTGACTGTGTTGTCTGGCCGTTATGATAGTGGTGACATGACATCAGCTCAACGTTGGTTAGCCTCTCTTTCTTTCTCTCAGTAATGTTTTTGCTCTACAGTCTCTACATCGCTCTACTCTCTTTTGGTCTTCCTTTCTGCACTCTCCCCTCTCTCTCTTCCTCCCCTCCTCTCTTTGCCACCCACACCCTCCCTCTTTCTCTGATGGGGTGGTGGGCTGTGCCTTAGCTGTTCTCCTGTCTAAGGGCTCTAATTCAACCTATATCGCTGAAGTTCAGGGTTACAGTGCGATTGAAATGTAAAGGCAATATGTTCGTTAGCTGAGACTGCATTCCCGGTCAATTCTGCACATGTTTGCTCAATCAGGAAATGATCTTCACGTTTCTATTGAGCAATCTGTAAGGCTTCGGCTTCAGACTGACTAGAGCCCTCAGGCTGGGATTCAATCAAAGACGCATTCTGTCTGCGGAGAAAGCATTTGCGTTAAACGCTACGAACGTTGTGGCTCAACCGTAATTGACCTGTAAAAGTTAAAGTGCAGTGAGCTTGTGGACAATGTGGCCGGAGTTCATTCTCAACCTTCTGTCTGTGACAAACAAACACTTCTGATGTCGTTGATACCTTCTGGATTCACTTGTGGTTTGTGTCTACATTTTGAAATAAATGAAGGAAATAAGACCGTTTGTCATCTTGATTTCAGTCAGTCAGTCAGCCAATCAGTGAGCCAGTTATTTAATCAGTCAGTCAGCCAATCAGTGAGTCAGTTATTTAATCAGTCAGTCAGCCAATCAGTGAGTCAGTTATTTAAATCAGTCAGTAAGTCAGTTATTTAATCAGACAGTCAGTCAGTTATGGAATCGGCCAGACGGTTATTTAATCAGTCAGTCAGTTATGTAATCCAATCATTTAATCAGTCAGTCAGCCAATCAGTGAGTCAGTTATTTAATCAGTCAGTCAGCCAATCAGTGAGCCAGTTATTTAATCAGTCAGTCAGCCAATCAGTGAGTCAGTTATTTAATCAGTCAGTCAGCCAATCAGTGTGCCAGTTATTTAATCAGTCAGTCAGCCAATCAGTGAGTCAGTTATTTAATCAGTCAGGCAGCCAATCAGTGAGTCAGTTATTTAAATCAGTCAGTAAGTCAGTTATTTAATCAGACAGTCAGTCAGTTATGGAATCGGCCAGACGGTTATTTAATCAGTCAGTCAGTTATGTAATCAGTCAGTCAGTCAGTTATTTAATCAGACAGTCAGTCAGTCAGCCAGTTATTTAATCAGTCAGTTATTTAATCAGACAGTCAGTCAGTCAGTTATTTAATCAGTCAGTCAGTTATTTAATCAGTCAGTCAGTTATTTAATCAGTCAGTCAGTTATTTAATCAGCCAGTTATTTAATCAGTCAGTCAATCAGTCAGTCAGCCAGTTATTTAATCAGTCAGTCAGTCAGTCAGCCAGTTATTTAATCAGTCAGTCAGTCAGTTATTTAATCAGCCAGTCAGTCATTTAATCAGTCAGTCAGTTATTTAATCAGTCAGCCAGTCATTTAATCAGTCAGCCAGTTATTTAATCAGTCAGTCATTTAATCAGTCAGTCAGTTATTTAATCAGTCAGCCAGTCAGTCAGTTATTTAATCAGTCAGTTATTTAATCAGTCAGTCAGTTATTTAATCAGCCAGTCAGTTATTTAATCAGTCAGTCAGTTATTTAATCAGTCAGTCAGATTTAATCAGTCAGTTATTTAATCAGTCAGCCAGTCAGTCAGTTATTTAATCAGCCAGTCAGTTATTTAATCAGTCAGTCAGTTATTTAATCAGCCAGTCAGTCATTTAATCAGTCAGTCAGTTATTTAATCAGTCAGTCAGTTATTTAATCAGTCAGTATTTAATCAGTCAGTCAGTTATTTAATCAGTCAGACAGTCAGTTATTTAATCAGTCAGCCAGTCAGTCAGCCAGTCAGTATTTAATCAGTCAGTCAGTTATTTAATCAGTCAGTCAGTCAGTTATTTAATCAGCCAGTCAGTCATTTAATCAGTCAGTCAGTTATTTAATCAGTCAGTCAGTCATTTAATCAGTCAGTCAGTTATTTAATCAGTCAGTCAGTCAGTTATTTAATCAGTCAGTCAGTCAGTTATTTAATCAGCCAGTCAGTTATTTAATCAGTCAGTCAGTTATTTAATCAGTCAGTCAGTCAGTCAGTCAGCCAGTTATTTAATCAGCCAGTCAGTCAGTTAATCAGTTTTTAATCAGTCAGTCATTTAATCAGTCAGTATTTAATCAGTCAGCCAGTCATTTAATCAGTCAGTTATTTAATCAGTCAGTCAGCCAGTTATTTAATCAGTCAGTCAGTAGTTATTTAATCAGTCAGTCAGTTATTTAATCAGTCAGTCAGTCAGTTATTTAATCAGTCAGTTAGTTATTTAATCAGTCAGTCAGTTATTTAATCAGTCAGTCAGTCAGTTATTTAATCAGTCAGCCAGTCAGTTATTTAATCAGTCAGTCAGTTATTTAATCAGTCAGTCAGTTATTTAATCAGACAGTCAGTTATTTAATCAGTCAGTCAGTTATTTAATCAGACAGTCAGACAGTCAGTTAGTCCTTTTCTTATGTCGTGTTGAGTCTCTACATCTCGTTCACCCAACCAGACAATGTTTCAAGATAACAGGTTTGTTCTGACATCAAGTTGACATGTTCACACGAGCACCAAGGCAGGCACACACACACACACACACACACACACACACACACACACACACACACACACACACACACACACACACACACACACACACACAGAATGGGTGATTCCACTGTGTAGACAGACATGTTGGTCCTTTGAAGAGCTGTCACCAGTGTCTCCTATATACACCTGTCAGTTAAGACTATGATCACAGGACAGATGAAAGGATTTAAACTTCAAAGAGGCCGAGCCACAACCGGTCACTGGTCTTAGGGAGAGAGGACACATGCAGAAATACTCCTTCCCTCCTGAAGTGTACACTCCTTCACTACTTCCCACACATCTAAATGGCAAATGGGCTAGTGGGAGTTTCCACTATGTTTCTGATACCAGTCGTCTCCTTTCAAACCAGAGAAGGGAAGTGAACAAGTGTACACTTCAGGAGATGTTATTGGGACGGACGACAGGAGGGACGGACGACAGGGGGGACGGACGACAGGAGGGACGGACGCTGCCTCACTAACTCATTCACAAGGGGAACAAGAGGTCTGAGAACACACACACACACACACACACACACACACACACACACACACACACACACACACACACACACACACACACACACACACACACACAGTGTAAACTCTGATGTGGTAGTCTGTGGTAGTCAAGGCTCACATCACTGTCTGTCATTATCATCTTTTCAGAAGCAAGCTAATGGTACACTACTCCTAGTGGGACCACACCCTTTACTAGACTCCTAGTGGGACCACACCCTTTACTAGACTCCTAGTGGGACCACACCCTTTACTAGACTCCTAGTGGGACCACACCCTTTACTAGACTCCTAGTGGGACCACACCCTTTACTAGACTCCTAGTGGGACCACACCCTTTACTAGACTCCTAGTGGGACCACACCCTTTACTAGACTCCTAGTGGGACCACACCCTTTACTAGACTCCTAGTGGGACCACACCCTTTACTAGACTCCTAGTGGGACCACACCCTTTACTAGACTCCTAGTGGGACCACACCCTTTACTAGACTCCTAGTGGGACCACACCCTTTACTAGACTCCTAGTGGGACCACACCCTTTACTAGACTCCTAGTGGGACCACACCCTTTACTAGACTCCTAGTGGGACCACACCCCCTTTACTAGACTCCTAGTGGGACCACACCCTTTACTAGACTCCTAGTGGGACCACACCCTTTACTAGACTCCTAGTGGGACCACACCCTTTACTAGACTCCTAGTGGGACCACACCCTTTACTAGACTCCTAGTGGGACCACACCCCTTTACTAGACTCCTAGTGGGACCACACCCTTTACTAGACTCCTAGTGGGACCACACCCTTTACTAGACTCCTAGTGGGACCACACCCTTTACTAGACTCCTAGTGGGACCACACCCTTTACTAGACTCCTAGTGGGACCACACCCTTTACTAGACTCCTAGTGGGACCACACCCTTTACTAGACTCCTAGTGGGACCACACCCTTTACTAGACTCCTAGTGGGACCACACCCTTTACTAGACTCCTAGTGGGACCACACCCTTTACTAGACTCCTAGTGGGACCACACCCTTTACTAGACTCCTAGTGGGACCACACCCTTTACTAGACTCCTAGTGGGACCACACCCTTTACTAGACTCCTAGTGGGACCACACCCTTTACTAGACTCCTAGTGGGACCACACCCTTTACTAGACTCCTAGTGGGACCACACCCTTTACTAGACTCCTAGTGGGACCACACCCTTTACTAGACTCCTAGTGGGACCACACCCTTTACTAGACTCCTAGTGGGACCACACCCTTTACTAGACTCCTAGTGGGACCACACCCTTTACTAGACTCCTAGTGGGACCACACCCTTTACTAGACTCCTAGTGGGACCACACCCTTTACTAGACTCCTAGTGGGACCACACCCTTTACTAGACTCCTAGTGGGACCACACCCTTTACTAGACTCCTAGTGGGACCACACCCTTTACTAGACTCCTAGTGGGACCACACCCTTTACTAGACTCCTAGTGGGACCACACCCTTTACTAGACTCCTAGTGGGACCACACCCTTTACTAGACTCCTAGTGGGACCACACCCTTTACTAGACTCCTAGACTCTAGTGGGACCACACCCTTTACTAGACTCCTAGTGGGACCACACCCTTTACTAGACTCCTAGTGGGACCACACCCTTTACTACCCTTTACTCCTAGTGGGACCACACCCTTTACTAGACTCCTAGTGGGACCACACCCTTTACTAGACTCCTAGTGGGACCACACCCTTTACTAGACTCCTAGTGACTTTACTAGACTCCTAGTGGGACCACACCCTTTACTAGACTCCTAGTGGGACCACACCCTTTACTAGACTCCACACCCTTTACTAGACTCCTAGGACCACACCCTTTACTAGACTCCTAGTGGGACCACACCCTTTACTAGACTCCTAGTGGGACCACACCCTTTACTAGACTCCTAGTGGGACCACACCCTTTACTAGACTCCTAGTGGGACCACACCCTTTACTAGACTCCTAGTGGGACCACACCCTTTACTAGACTCCTAGTGGGACCACACCCTTTACTAGACTCCTAGTGGGACCACACCCTTTACTAGACTCCTAGTGGGACCACACCCTTTACTAGACTCCTAGTGGGACCACACCCTTTACTAGACTCCTAGTGGGACCACACCCTTTACTAGACTCCTAGTGGGACCACACCCTTTACTAGACTCCTAGTGGGACCACACCCTTTACTAGACTCCTAGTGGGACCACACCCTTTACTAGACTCCTAGTGGGACCACACCCTTTACTAGACTCCTAGTGGGACCACACCCTTTACTAGACTCCTAGTGGGACCACACCCTTTACTAGACTCCTAGTGGGACCACACCCTTTTACTAGACTCCTAGTGGGACCACACCCTTTACTAGACTCCTAGTGGGACCACACCCTTTACTAGACTCCTAGTGGGACCACACCCTTTACTAGACTCCTAGTGGGACCACACCCTTTACTAGACTCCTAGTGGGACCACACCCTTTACTAGACTCCTAGTGGGACCACACCCTTTACTAGACTCCTAGTGGGACCACACCCTTTACTAGACTCCTAGTGGGACCACACCCTTTACTAGACTCCTAGTGGGACCACACCCTTTACTAGACTCCTATGGGAACCACACCCTTTACTAGACTCCTAGTGGGACCACACCCTTTACTAGACTCCTAGTGGGACCACACCCTTTACTAGACTCCTAGTGGGACCACACCCTTTACTAGACTCCTAGTGGGACCACACCCTTTACTAGACTCCTAGTGGGACCACACCCTTTACTAGACTCCTAGTGGGACCACACCCTTTACTAGACTCCTAGTGGGACCACACCCTTTACTAGACTCCTAGTGGGACCACACCCTTTACTAGACTCCTAGTGGGACCACACCCTTTACTAGACTCCTAGTGGGACCACACCCTTTACTAGACTCCTAGTGGGACCACACCCTTTACTAGACTCCTAGTGGGACCACACCCTTTACTAGACTCCTAGTGGGACCACACCCTTTACTAGACTCCTAGTGGGACCACACCCTTTACTAGACTCCTAGTGGGACCACACCCTTTACTAGACTCCTAGTGGGACCACACCCTTTACTAGACTCCTAGTGGGACCACACCCTTTACTAGACTCCTAGTGGGACCACACCCTTTACTAGACTCCTAGTGGGACCACACCCTTTACTAGACTCCTAGTGGGACCACACCCTTTACTAGACTCCTAGTGGGACCACACCCTTTACTAGACTCCTAGTGGGACCACACCCTTTACTAGACTCCTAGTGGGACCACACCCTTTACTAGACTCCTAGTGGGACCACACCCTTTACTAGACTCCTAGTGGGACCACACCCTTTACTAGACTCCTAGTGGGACCACACCCTTTACTAGACTCCTAGTGGGACCACACCCTTTACTAGACTCCTAGTGGGACCACACCCTTTACTAGACTCCTAGTGGGACCACACCCTTTACTAGACTCCTAGTGGGACCACACCCTTTACTAGACTCCTAGTGGGACCACACCCTTTACTAGACTCCTAGTGGGACCACACCCTTTACTAGACTCCTAGTGGGACCACACCCTTTACTAGACTCCTAGTGGGACCACACCCTTTACTAGACTCCTAGTGGGACCACACCCTTTACTAGACTCCTAGTGGGACCACACCCTTTACTAGACTCCTAGTGGGACCACACCCTTTACTAGACTCCTAGTGGGACCACACCCTTTACTAGACTCCTAGTGGGACCACACCCTTTACTAGACTCCTAGTGGGACCACACCCTTTACTAGACTCCTAGTGGGACCACACCCTTTACTAGACTCCTAGTGGGACCAGTGGGACCACACCCTTTACTAGACTCCTAGTGGGACCACACCCTTTACTAGACTCCTAGTGGGACCACACCCTTTACTAGACTCCTAGTGGGACCACACCCTTTACTAGACTCCTAGTGGGACCACACCCTTTACTAGACTCCTAGTGGGACCACACCCTTTACTAGACTCCTAGTGGGACCACACCCTTTACTAGACTCCTAGTGGGACCACACCCTTTACTAGACTCCTAGTGGGACCACACCCTTTACTAGACTCCTAGTGGGACCACACCCTTTACTAGACTCCTAGTGGGACCACACCCTTTACTAGACTCCTAGTGGGACCACACCCTTTACTAGACTCCTAGTGGGACCACACCCTTTACTAGACTCCTAGTGGGACCACACCCTTTACTAGACTCCTAGTGGGACCACACCCTTTACTAGACTCCTAGTGGGACCACACCCTTTACTAGACTCCTAGTGGGACCACACCCTTTACTAGACTCCTAGTGGGACCACACCCTTTACTAGACTCCTAGTGGGACCACACCCTTTACTAGACTCCTAGTGGGACCACACCCTTTACTAGACTCCTAGTGGGACCACACCCTTTACTAGACTCCTAGTGGGACCACACCCTTTACTAGACTCCTAGTGGGACCACACCCTTTACTAGACTCCTAGTGGGACCACACCCTTTACTAGACTCCTAGTGGGACCACACCCTTTACTAGACTCCTAGTGGGACCACACCCTTTACTAGACTCCTAGTGGGACCACACCCTTTACTAGACTCCTAGTGGGACCACACCCTTTACTAGACTCCTAGTGGGACCACACCCTTTACTAGACTCCTAGTGGGACCACACCCTTTACTAGACTCCTAGTGGGACCACACCCTTTACTAGACTCCTAGTGGGACCACACCCTTTACTAGACTCCTAGTGGGACCACACCCTTTACTAGACTCCTAGTGGGACCACACCCTTTACTAGACTCCTAGTGGGACCACACCCTTTACTAGACTCCTAGTGGGACCACACCCTTTACTAGACTCCTAGTGGGACCACACCCTTTACTAGACTCCTAGTGGGACCACACCCTTTACTAGACTCCTAGTGGGACCACACCCTTTACTAGACTCCTAGTGGGACCACACCCTTTACTAGACTCCTAGTGGGACCACACCCTTTACTAGACTCCTAGTGGGACCACACCCTTTACTAGACTCCTAGTGGGACCACACCCTTTACTAGACTCCTAGTGGGACCACACCCTTTACTAGACTCCTAGTGGGACCACACCCTTTACTAGACTCCTAGTGGGACCACACCCTTTACTAGACTCCTAGTGGGACCACACCCTTTACTAGACTCCTAGTGGGACCACACCCTTTACTAGACTCCTAGTGGGACCACACCCTTTACTTAGACTCCTAGTGGGACCACACCCTTTACTAGACTCCTAGTGGGACCACACCCTTTACTAGACTCCTAGTGGGACCACACCCTTTACTAGACTCCTAGTGGGACCACACCCTTTACTAGACTCCTAGTGGGACCACACCCTTTACTAGACTCCTAGTGGGACCACACCCTTTACTAGACTCCTAGTGGGACCACACCCTTTACTAGACTCCTAGTGGGACCACACCCTTTACTAGACTCCTAGTGGGACCACACCCTTTACTAGACTCCTAGTGGGACCACACCCTTTACTAGACTCCTAGTGGGACCACACCCTTTACTAGACTCCTAGTGGGACCACACCCTTTACTAGACTCCTAGTGGGACCACACCCTTTACTAGACTCCTAGTGGGACCACACCCTTTACTAGACTCCTAGTGGGACCACACCCTTTACTAGACTCCTAGTGGGACCACACCCTTTACTAGACTCCTAGTGGGACCACACCCTTTACTAGACTCCTAGTGGGACCATACCCTTTACTAGACTCCTAGTGGGACCACACCCTTTACTAGACTCCTAGTGGGACCACACCCTTTACTAGACTCCTAGTGGGACCACACCCTTTACTAGACTCCTAGTGGGACCACACCCTTTATTAGACTCCCACACCCTAGTGGGACCACACCCTTTACTAGACTCCTAGTGGGACCACACCCTTTACTAGACTCCTAGTGGGACCACACCTTTACTAGACTCCTAGTGGGACCACACCCTTTACTAGACTCCTAGTGGGACCACACCCTTTACTAGACTCCTAGTGGGACCACACCCTTTACTAGACTCCTAGTGGGACCACACCTTTACTAGACTCCTAGTGGGACCACACCCTTTACTAGACTCCTAGTGGGGACCACACCCTTTACTAGACTCCTAGTGGGACCACACCCTTTACTAGACTCCTAGTGGGACCACACCCTTTACTAGACTCCTAGTGGGACCACACCCTTTACTAGACTCCTAGTGGGACCATACCCTTTACTTACTAGACCACTTTACTAGACTCCTGTGGACCACACCCTTTACTAGACTCCTAGTGGGACCATACCCTTTACTAGACTCCTAGTGGGACCACCCCTTTACTAGACCCCCTTTACTAGACTCCTAGTGGGACCACACCCTTTACTAGACTCCTAGTGGGACCACACCCTTTACTAGACTCCTAGTGGGACCACACCCTTTACTAGACTCCTAGTGGGACCACACCCTTTACTAGACTCCTAGTGGGACCATACCCTTTACTAGACTCCTAGTGGGACCACACCCTTTACTAGACTCCTAGTGGGACCATACCCTTTACTAGACTCCTAGTGGGACCACACCCTTTACTAG
This sequence comes from Oncorhynchus keta, assembly GCF_023373465.1. Lineage (NCBI taxonomy): Eukaryota > Metazoa > Chordata > Actinopteri > Salmoniformes > Salmonidae > Oncorhynchus > Oncorhynchus keta. Next base: position 33,570 of record NW_026286640.1, on the reverse strand, counting down.
ACTCCTAGTGGGACCATACCCTTTATTAGACTCCTAGTGGGACCACACCCTTTACTAGACTCCTAGTGGGGACCACACCCTTTACAGATTTTTACCTTGTTAGCCCGGGGACTAGGCTACCTGCCACCTCTACACTCTAACCACTAGGCTACCCTGCCGTCCCTACACTCTAACCACTAGGCTACCTGCCGCCCCTACACTCTAACCACTAGACTACCTGCCGCCCCTACACTCTAACCACTAGACTACCTGCCGCCCCTACACTCTAACCACTAGACTACCTGCCACCTCTACACTCTAACCACTAGACTACCTGCCACCTCTACACTCTAACCACTAGACTACCTGCCGCCTCTACACTTTAACCACTAGACTAACTGCCGCCCCTACACTCTAACCACTAGACTACCTGCCACCTCTACACTCTAACCACTAGACTACCTGCCGCCCCTACACTCTAACCACTAGACTACCTGCCACCTCTACACTCTAACCACTAGACTACCTGCCGCCCCTACACTTTAACCACTAGACTACCTGCCGCCCCTACACTCTAACCACTAGACTACCTGCCACCCCTACACTCTAACCACTAGACTACCTGCCGCCCCTACACTCTAACCACTAGACTACCTGCCGCCCCTACACTCTAACCACTAGACTACCTGCCACCTCTACACTCTAACCACTAGACTACCTGCCGCCCCTACACTCTAACCATATTGTGCATATTACCCTCACAGCAGTCAAGCCTCTGTAACGACTCGACGGAATGCCTTGGCAATCTAGTCAGGCCGTACCTAGACCTCCTTCCACAAGGTATCAATAAATAATATCCTCTGTATGTATGGCAACCACAAATGTACATTGCTTAAAGCCACTTTTACAAATGACGACTCCAATAAGCCCCTTATTGTGAACGAGAGGCTTGTAGAATCATTTCCTCATTGACCGGTAGGGGGTCCTGCGTGCTCTGGTGCTCTGGGCATTACTGACTCTCAAGAAATTAGTCGAAAGAGGAGTTATTTTATTTATTTAAATGAGTCAAAGATCAGAGTCTGTAAAAAGAGCCGAACTTCCCATCACTACAATGCAAAATATTTCCCACAAACAGAACACTGGTGGGGTTTCTCTCCCGTGTGTATTTTCTGGTGAACTTTAAGAGAACCCAACGACATAAAGAAATCTCCACAAACAGAACACGGATGCCTTCTTTCTTCATGTGTGGTCCTCGTGTGGTCTCTCAGGGTTTTCATCGTTGGGAAGCGTTTGCCACAATCGCTGCAGAGGCACGATGGAGTCTCTGGTTGGTCGGTCTCTGGTTTCTCTCCCAAGTAGATATGTTTTAGTTCATTTGATGACATAAGGGAACTGACACAAAGAGGACATTTATATGGATTCTCTCCTCTGTGAGTTCTCATATGCCTCGTCAGAACCATCTTGTTTTGGAAACATTTGCCACACGCTTTGCAGGTATATGATTTCTCCCCTGTGTGCATTCTCATGTGCAGTCTCAGGCTAATGTTATGAAGGAAACATTTGCCACAGGCTTTGCAGCTATTAGATTTCTCCCCTGTGTGTGTCATCATGTGTTTAACCAGGAGAGATTTGATGGGGAACCGTTTGTTGCATTGAGAACATCCGTGAAGATTCTCTCCACCACTGTGAGTCATCATGTGCAGTCTCAGGCTAATTTTATGCCGGAAACATTTACCACATTCTTGGCAACAAAACGATTTCTCTCCTGTGTGAATTTTCATGTGCGTTCTCAGGTTACTGTTAACAGAAAAACATTTGCCACATTCTTTGCAGCTGTACGGTTTCACCCCTGTGTGAGTTCTCATGTGCAGTCTCAGGCTAATGTTATGACTGAAACATTTGTCACATTCTTTACAGCTAAACGGTTTCTCCCCTGTGTGCGTTCTCATGTGTTTAACCAGGTCTGACTTGACAGGGAAGCGTTTGTTGCATTGTGTGCATCCGTGCGGTTTCTCTCCACTGTGAGTTCTCTCGTGGCGTCTTAGAATGGTTGTTGAAGTAAAGCACTTTTCACACACCGAACACTTAAAAGGTTTCTCCCCTGTGTGAGTCCTCACGTGCTCTTCTAAGCCCGTCTTTGTCCTGTAGCACTTGACACAATCATTGCAGCGATACGATTTCTCTTCTGTGTGAATTTTCTTGTGGTGTTTAAGGTTGTACTTTGATTTAAAGTGTTTTTCACATGTTGGACACTGGTACAGTTGATCTTCAATGTGAATTCTCTGGTGTTTCTTTAGGTCTTTCGCTGATTTAAAGTGTTTTTCACATGTCGGACATCGATATGGTTTCTCTCCCGTGTGAATTCTCTGGTGAATCTCGAGCTCTTTCGCTGATTTAAAGTGTTTTTCACATGTCGGACACTGACTGGATTTCTCTCCCGTGTGGCATCTCATATGAGTTTTCAGATGGTTTGGTAGTTTAAAACTTTTACTGCACACGTGACACGTCGGTGATTCCTCCTCTGTGTGATTCTTCATATGTTTCTTCCATTGTTGCAACAAGTTAAATGATTTGCCACATTTCTTGCAGTGATGATTATTTTCAGTTGAGTGAATCCTCTGATGCGTTTTTAAACCGCCTCGTGTCTGATAGCGTTTACTGCACACAGGACATTTGAACGGTTTCTTATTTGCGTGAGACTTTAATGGTTCTTTCAGCTCACTGGGTGTCTTGGCCTCAGTGCAGACTTGAGAGCTTTGTCGTTTCTCTGCCTGTGTCCTCCTTGATTTGAGGGTTTTTAACACCGGTTCCTCGCTCTCATCCTCATCCACACTTACAATGATTTCACTGTGAGCTGCAGAACAGTGTGGATTTACTGCAGAGAGGAGCAGAGAGTCACTGGTTGGTTCTGATACTCTGTAGTCCTCTCCATTAGGTTCTGTTTGGATCTGTTCAGTTGTGTTGGTGGGTAGAGAGTCCCTCTCTCTCTCTCTGTCCCGATCAGAGTACTTTTCCACACAGGGAGGAGCAGTAAATATGAACTCTACAACATCTGTGGAATCAGACTCAAGTCTGTGAAGCTGCTCTTCCTCCTGACTCGTCCCGAGTTCCTCCTGACTCGTCCCGAGTTCCTCCTGACTCGTCCCGAGTTCCTCCGGACTCGTCCCGAGTTCCTCCGGACTCGTCCCGAGTTCCTCCTGTTCCTCTTTAATCTGTGTGGGCTCTGTGTCCTGCTGCCCCAGACTGGGGCTCCACTCCTGCTCACAGTGCTGCTGCTCAGGGGGAACCTCCTCTTCAGGGACAGTTAGCTGCTGGGGGTCTGGAGAGAAGGAGACGGAATAATTAGCCAGTTTGACAAAAACAAAGAAATGTCATATTTATCCAAATACACTCGTGTGTCTACTTTAACTATGCCACTTTGTTTACATACTCATCTTATATGTATATACTGTACTTGATACCATCTACTGTATCTTGCCTATGCTGCTCTGTACCATCACTCATTCATATATCCTTATGTACATATTCTTTATCCCCTTACACTGTGTATAAGACAGTAGTTTAGGAATTGTTAGTTAGATTACTTGTTGGTTATTACTGCATTGTCGGAACTAGAAGCACAAGCATTTCGCTACACTCGCATTAACATCTGCTAACCATGTGTATGTGACAAATACATTTTGATTTGCTGAGGCTAAAGGGATATCAAACAGCATATAGTAGTGAATCTAGCTGGGAGGTTGGCTGCTCTTTGCTTTGGCCACAATGACAAATGACAATGGATGAAAGGGCTTCGCTAGATATCTACTTACATTAGGCTACATCACATCCCAGAGGGCTTAGCTAGATATCTACTTACATTAGGCTACATCACATCCCAGAGGGCTTAGCTAGATATCTACTTACATTAGGCTACATTACATCCCAGAGGGCTTAGCTAGATATCTACTTACATTAGGCTACATCACATCCCAGAGGGCTTAGCTAGATATCTACTTACATTAGGCTACATCACATCCCAGAGGGCTTAGCTAGATATCTACTTACATTAGGCTACATCACATCCCAGAGGGCTTAGCTAGATATCTACTTACATTAGGCTACATTACATCCCAGAGGGCTTAGCTAGATATCTACTTACATTAGGCTACATCACATCCCAGAGGGCTTAGCTAGATATCTACTTACATTAGGCTACATCACATCCCAGAGGGCTTAGCTAGATATCTACTTACATTAGGCTACATCACATCCCAGAGGGCTTAGCTAGATATCTACTTACATTAGGCTACATCACATCCCAGAGGGCTTAGCTAGATATCTACTTACATTAGGCTACATCACATCCCAGAGGGCTTAGCTAGATATCTACTTACATTAGGCTACATCACATCCCAGAGGGCTTAGCTAGATATCTACTTACATTAGGCTACATCACATCCCAGAGGGCTTAGCTAGATATCTACTTACATTAGGCTACATCACATCCCAGAGGGCTTAGCTAGATATCTACTTACATTAGGCTACATCACATCCCAGAGGGCTTAGCTAGATATCTACTTACATTAGGCTACATTACATCCCAGAGGGCTTAGCTAGATATCTACTTACATTAGGCTACATTACATCCCAGAGGGCTTAGCTAGATATCTACTTACATTAGGCTACATTACATCCCAGAGGGCTTAGCTAGATATCTACTTACATTAGGCTACATCACATCCCAGAGGGCTTAGCTAGATATCTACTTACATTAGGCTACATCACATCCCAGAGGGCTTAGCTAGATATCTACTTACATTAGGCTACATCACATCCCAGAGGGCTTAGCTAGTTACATTAGGCTACATCACATCCCAGAGGGCTTAGCTAGATATCTACTTACATTAGGCTACATCACATCCCAGAGGGCTTAGCTAGATATCTACTTACATTAGGCTACATCACATCCCAGAGGGCTTAGCTAGATATCTACTTACATTAGGCTACATCACATCCCAGAGGGCTTAGCTAGATATCTACTTACATTAGGCTACATTACATCCCAGAGGGCTTAGCTAGATATCTACTTACATTAGGCTACATCACATCCCAGAGGCCTTAGCTAGATATCTACACATTAGGCTACATCACATCCCAGAGGGCTTAGCTAGATATCTACTTACATTAGGCTACATCACATCCCAGAGGGCTTAGCTAGATATCTACTTACATTAGGCTACATCACATCCCAGAGGGCTTAGCTAGATATCTACTTACATTAGGCTACATCACATCCCAGAGGGCTTAGCTAGATATCTACTTACATTAGGCTACATTACATCCCAGAGGGCTTAGCTAGATATCTACTTACATTAGGCTACATCACATCCCAGAGGGCTTAGCTAGATATCTACTTACATTAGGCTACATCACATCCCAGAGGGCTTAGCTAGATATCTACTTACATTAGGCTACATTACATCCCAGAGGGCTTAGCTACTTACATTAGACTACATTACATCCCAGAGGGCTTAGCTAGATATCTACTTACATTAGGCTACATCACATCCCAGAGGGCTTAGCTAGATATCTACTTACATTAGGCTACATCACATCCCAGAGGGCTTAGCTAGATATCTACTTACATTAGGCTACATCACATCCCAGAGGGCTTAGCTAGATATCTACTTACATTAGGCTACATCACATCCCAGAGGGCTTAGCTAGATATCTACTTACATTAGGCTACATCACATCCCAGAGGGCTTAGCTAGATATCTACTTACATTAGGCTACATCACATCCCAGAGGGCTTAGCTAGATATCTACTTACATTAGGCTACATTACATCCCAGAGGCTTAGCTTAGACATTACATCCCAGAGGGCTAGCTACTTACATTAGGCTACATCACATCCCAGAGGGCTTAGCTAGATATCTACTTACATTAGGCTACATCACATCCCAGAGGCCTTAGCTACTTACATTAGACTACATTACATCCCAGAGGGCTTAGCTAGATATCTACTTACATTAGGCTACATCACATCCCAGAGGGCTTAGCTAGATATCTACTTACATTAGGCTACATCACATCCCAGAGGCTTAGCTAGATATCTACTTACATTAGGCTACATCACATCCCAGAGGGCTTAGCTAGATATCTACTTACATTAGGCTACATCACATCCCAGAGGGCTTAGCTTGATATCTACTTACATTAGGCTACATCACATCCCAGAGGGCTTAGCTAGATATCTACTTACATTAGGCTACATCACATCCCAGAGGGCTTAGCTAATTACATTAGGCTACATTACATCCCAGAGGGCTTAGCTCGATATCTACTTGCATTAGGCTACATCACATCCCAGAGGCCTTAGCTACTTACATTAGACTACATCACATCCCAGAGGGCTTAGCTAGATATCTACTTACATTAGGCTACATCACATCCCAGAGGGCTTAGCTAGATATCTACTTACATTAGGCTACATCACATCCCAGAGGGCTTAGCTAGGTATCTACTTACATTAGGCTACATCACATCCCAGAGGCCTTAGCTAGATATCTACTTACATTAGGCTACATCACATCCCAGAGGCCTTAGCTACTACTACATTAGGCTACATTACATCCCAGAGGGCTTAGCTAGATATCTACTTACATTAGGCTACATCACATCCCAGAGGGCTTAGCTAGATATCTACTTACATTAGGCTACATCACATCCCAGAGGCCTTAGCTAGATATCTACTTACATTAGACTACATCACATCCCAGAGGGCTTAGCTAGATATCTACTTACATTAGGCTACATCACATCCCAGAGGCCTTAGCTAGATATCTACTTATATAAGAGTAATGTGATGTAGCCTAATGTGTGGTTGGCCAGCAACACACCACCCTGCATCCCACTGCTGGTTTACCACTCAAGCTAAGCAGGGTCAGTCCTGGTCGGTCCCTGGATGGGAGACCAGCTGGAAGTGGTGTTGGAGGGACAGTAGGAGGCACTGTTTCCTCTAGTCTAAAAAAAAAATATCCTGATGCCCCAAGGCAGTGATTGGGGACATTGCCCTGTGTAGGGTCTTTCAGATGGGACGTTAAACAGGTATTCTAGCTTAACTGCTAACTGAAAGTCTGCTGAATAATATATTCCTTTAGATACTTTTATTTCAAATTCCCCGTTATAATGACCAAAAGTCCAAGCCCACCGGCACAGGAAATGGAATTGTATTTAATTAAACGTCCGGCTTCCCGTGGACTGTTCAGGTTTTTTTGCAAAGCAATTCAAAGCAACACTAACGTAAATACGCCAATGCCAATTTGAATAGACAAAGCCATCGATCACGTGACACCATTAATTCCTATGTGAAGACTAAATAGCGCATTTGAAGCCGGTTATGATGGCCTCTCATGTGGGAAACGTATGTAGACTAATGCCTCGTTTAAAACGGGGAACTCGGAAATATCCGACTTCAGTGCGTTCAAAACAACTGGGAACTCGATTTTTTTTTTAACGGTCATCCATTTCTAGAGCTCCGACTTTCCGATCGCTGACGTCATGATTTGAACTCGTATTTTCCGAGTTCCCATTTGTTTTGAACGCGGCATTAAGATGCGACGTTCCAGCTACTCCAGAGAGTGACGTTGCAGGCTTGCTCAGTGGGGTACTGCAGGCTGCCATTACCTACTAAATTGTCCTTAACTTGTGTGTACATCTGGAGTAATGGAAGCATTTATTGGTACAATAATTGTTTTCGAAATGTGTTTATTTATACGAGGATTGGCATGTGGATGAGAGCGAGGAACCTGTGTTAAAGACCCTCAAATCAAGGAGGACACAGGCAGAGACACGAAAAAGCTCTCAAGTCTGCACTGAGGCCAAGAAAACCAGTGAGCTGAAAGAACCATTGAAGTCTCACATTTCGAAATGTGTTTATTTACACGAAGATTGGCATTTTCCTATTCACTATAATGGGTTGTCTTGTTTTCAGCGAACAATGCCGGCAGTACCGCGGGCGGTGGCTTCCCTGGGAGGGCCATTCGTTCTCCCCTGAAATACACCGGCGTTGCTTAAAAACAGCTCATTCTAGCCATGCTGTGGGCTAAACTAGCTGCCCCTCTCTGGTGGTTATTTGTTACCCGTGTAACCCACCCCCTCTCGCTCTCTTTTAAGACCTATCTACGAACCTGCTCCCAACTCCAGAAGAAGCCTCCGTAGACGTTCAATCTCCTGCTTTGAACTAGAGAGCTCTTGTTCAATCGTCGTTTCCACCGCCGCCATTATCTCAACAGTCACTGCTGCTAGTGGCTCCTGGTACTGGGCTATCCACCTTTCCTCTATCCCAAATATGTTCACGGCTGCCGATATTAATCGCTTGGCTATAAACACAGTCAACAACTGTTGTTTCGACATTTTGAAGAAACATTTATCTTGAGACTGTCGTCTATGGGCTTCTTCTTCTTTAAGGTTTACAGACTACATCCTAAAATGTCCATTGCCGCCACCTACTGGGTGGCGTAAAAACTGATACTTTAACCAAAAAATTAAATAATTATATTTTCAGTACCAGTCAAAAGTTGGGACACACCTACTCATTCAAGGGTTTTTCTTTATTTTAACTATTTTCTACATTGTATAAAAATAGTGAAGACATCAGAACTATGAAATAACACATATGGTATCATGTAGTAACCAAAAAAGTGTTAAACAAATCATATATTTTAGATTCTTCAAAGTAGCCAACCTTTGCCTCGATGACAGCTTTGCATACTCTTGATATTCTCTCAACCAGCTTCATGAGGTAGTCACCTGGAATGCATTTAAATTAACAGTTGTGCCTTGTTAAAAGTTAATTTATGTACTTGAGCCAGTCTGTTGTGTTGTGACAAGGTAGGGGTTGGTATACAGAAGATAGCCCGATTTGGTAAAAGACCAAGTCCATATTATGGCAAGAACAGCTCAAATAAGCAAAGAGAAATGACAGCCAATCATTACTTTAAGACATGGAGAGTCAATATGGGAAATTTCAAGAACTTTGAAAGTTTCTTCAAGTGCAGTCGCAAAAACCACCAAGCGCTATGATGTAACTGGCTCTCATGAGGACCTATTAAATAATACAAAGAAGACACCTAGATTTAGCTTTTAAGTATTACTTACTAAAGAATTTCTAAATAAAACAAATTAAATGGATTTTAACACAATTGTGTGAAATCCTATGCCACTGTGATTATTATTATTTGACCCTGCTGGTCATTTATGAACATTTGAACATCTTGGCCATGTTCTGTTATAATCTCCACCTCGGCACAGCCAGAAGAGGACTGGCCACCTCTCATAGCCTGGTTCCTCTCTACCCAGTACAGCCAGAAGAGGACTGGCCACCTCTCATAGCCTGGTTCCTCTCTAGGTTTCTTCCTAGGTTCTGGCCTTTCTAGGGAGTTGTTCCTAGCCACCGTGCTTCTACACCTGCATTGCTTGCTGTTTGGGGTTTTAGGCTGGGTTTCTGTACAGCACTTTGTGACATCAGCTGATGTAAGAAGGCCTTTATAAATACATTTTATTGATCATCTTCTACCGAGGTAACTGTTGCCCCTTTTCTAAAAACAAAGTTTTGTGAAATAACAAAAAAAGTGTAAACTGTAGATATTTATTTCCCTTTATAGTTAATTGGCCCACGCATAACCTTCATCCACATACCATTTATTTTCCAAACATTGCTTTCTTGTGTCAGCAATTAGACATTGATCTTAGGGGAGGGCTAGTTACCCCCCAGTAACCTAGGTAATAAACTCTGCTGCCTGTTGGATGCATAGACTAGAGCAGAAACTAGACATTATAATAGCCTATCTAATAGACCCAATGAAATGAGAGATGCGCGTGGTTATTTGTTGCATAGCTACTTTGGGCATGTGAACTCATCATGGTCAGAAAAGGTGAGAAATGTATAATGCAGCGGTTATGATATACATTCGGAAAGTATTCAGACCCCTTGACTTTTTACACATTTTGTTATTTTACAGCCTTATTATACAGCCAATCTACACACAATACCCCGTAATGACAAATCAACAACAGAAATATCACATTTACATAAGTGTTCAGACCCTTTACTCAGTACTTTGTTGAAGCACCTTTGGTAGCGATTACAGTCTAGTCTTTGGTATGACACTACAAGCTTGGTAAACCTGTATTTCTCCCATTCTTCTCTGCAGATCCTCTCAATCTCTGTCAGGTTGGATGGGGAGCATCGCTGCACAGCTATTTTCAGGTCTCTCCAGAGATGTTAGATCGGGTTCAAGTCCAGGCTCTGGCTGGGCCACTCAAGGACATTCAGAGACTTGTCCCAAAGACACTCCTGCGTTTGACTTGGCTGTGTGCTTAGGGTCGTTGTCCTGCTGGAAGGTGAACCTTCGCCCCAGTCTGAGGTCCTAAGCGCTCTGGAGCAGGTTTTCATCAAAGATCAATTTCAAGTCAAAAAGCAAAGGGGCTGAATACTTATGTAAATAAGGTATTTCTTTTTTGTTTTCATTTTGTCATTATGGGGGATTGTGACGTCATTGTGGGGTATTGTGAGGTCATTATGGGGTATTGTGATGTCACTATGGGGTATTGTGTGTATATTGATGTGTTTTTATTTTTTATTTAACCCATTTTAGAATAGGGCTGTAACGTAACAAAATGTGGAAAATGTCAAGCGGTCTGAGTACTTTCAGAATGCACTGTATGTATTATGTTAATAAATTACCCCGAGAAATAGTAATAATAATAATAAACATATATATATATATATCCTATATAAAAATATTCCTCACAAAAGTAGCACACTGGACCTTTACTAGTCCTGTATTAACGGACCGATATAGCCATCTGTAGCTAGGTCAAATTATTGCATCTTGTTATTATATTTAGCTACCTGTTTTTTGTTATAAATACGAGTTTAATCATATATTCTCAATTTACGCAAGGTTACTACTAATAGGCTACCTTTGACTTCCTGCAAAGCAATAGATTTACTTCAACCACTGGAAACTGCACACGCCTGACGCGTCTAATATTCGCGGGAGGATGAGCACGTCAAGTTCAGTTTTTATAAATGACTCGTGTGAAAACTGGCGCACTGATGTTTTGGGAGATATTCTGTGGGTATGCAACGTTTCTAAATGAGTCACCTGCGTCTCAATATGACTGACTCCAAACTACAGATAATAATACAAACAAAAACAATCCACGGACACTCAGGCACGAAAATGGCGTGATGCTAAAATGGGTCTCTCCTGTCTTGTAATTCTATATCTATGTTGTTGCTAGAATTGTTTACTTGTATCCATAACAACAGAAGTTCAACAATGATTTAGAACTTCCGATATTGTGCTTCTTGGCTGGAGTTTGGGTAAGTACAAAACATTACCGAGGAGAAGAAGGTCTTTATTAGTTACTGTATGAAGCTATGCCATTACCGAGAAGGTCTTTATTAGTTACTGTATGAAGCTATGCCATTACCGAGGAGAAGAAGGTCTTTATTAGTTACTGTATGAAGCTATGCCATTACCGAGAAGAAGGTCTTTATTAGTTACTGTATGAAGCTATGCCATTACCGAGAAGAAGGTCTTTATTAGTTACTGTATGAAGCTATGCCATTACCGAGAAGAAGAAGGTCTTTATTAGTTACTGTATGAAGCTATGCCATTACAGAGAAGGTCTTTATTAGTTACTGTATGAAGCTATGCCATTACCGAGAAGAAGGTCTTTATTAGTTACTGTATGAAGCTATGCCATTACCGAGAAGAAGAAGGTCTTTATTAGTTACTGTATGAAGCTATGCCATTACCGAGGAGAAGGTCTTTATTAGTTACTGTATGAAGCTATGCCATTACCGAGAAGGTCTTTATTAGTTACTGTATGAAGCTATGCCATTACTGAGAAGGTCTTTATTAGTTACTGTATGAAGCTATGCCATTACCGAGAAGAAGAAGGTCTTTATTAGTTACTGTATGAAGCTATGCCATTACTGAGAAGGTCTTTATTAGTTACTGTATGAAGCTATGCCATTACCGAGGAGAAGGTCTTTATTAGTTACTGTATGAAGCTATGCCATTACTGAGAAGGTCTTTATTAGTTACTGTATGAAGCTATGCCATTACCGAGAAGAAGAAGGTCTTTATTAGTTACTGTATGAAGCTATGCCATTACTGAGAAGGTCTTTATTAGTTACTGTATGAAGCTATGCCATTACCGAGAAGAAGAAGGTCTTTATTAGTTACTGTATGAAGCTATGCCATTACTGAGAAGGTCTTTATTAGTTACTGTATGAAGCTATGCCATTACCGAGAAGAAGAAGGTCTTTATTAGTTACTGTATGAAGCTATGCCATTACCGAGAAGGTCTTTATTAGTTACTGTATGAAGCTATGCCATTACCGAGAAGGTCTTTATTAGTTACTGTATGAAGCTATGCCATTACCGAGGAGAAGGTCTTTATTAGTTACTGTATGAAGCTATGCCATTACCGAGGAGAAGAAGGTCTTTATTAGTTACTGTATGAAGCTATGCCATTACAGAGGAGAAGAAGGTCTTTATTAGTTACTGTATGAAGCTATGCCATTACCGAGGAGAAGAAGGTCTTTATTAGTTACTGTATGAAGCTATGCCATTACCGAGAAGAAGGTCTTTATTAGTTACTGTATGAAGCTATGCCATTACCGAGGAGAAGAAGGTCTTTATTAGTTACTGTATGAAGCTATGCCATTACCGAGGAGAAGGTCTTTATTAGTTACTGTATGAAGCTATGCCATTACCGAGAAGAAGGTCTTTATTAGTTACTGTATGAAGCTATGTCATTACAGAGAAGAAGGTCTTTATTAGTTACTGTATGAAGCTATGCCATTACCCAGAAGAAGGTCTTTATTAGTTACTGTATGAAGCTATGCCATTACCCAGAAGAAGGTCTTTATTAGTTACTGTATGAAGCTATGCCATTACCGAGAAGGTCTTTATTAGTTACTGTATGAAGCTATGCCATTACCGAGAAGGTCTTTATTAGTTACTGTATGAAGCTATGCCATTACAGAGAAGGTCTTTATTAGTTACTGTATGAAGCTATGCCATTACCGAGAAGGTCTTTATTAGTTACTGTATGAAGCTATGCCATTACAGAGAAGGTCTTTATTAGTTACTGTATGAAGCTATGCCATTACCGAGGAGAAGGTCTTTATTAGTTACTGTATGAAGCTATGCCATTACAGAGAAGGTCTTTATTAGTTACTGTATGAAGCTATGCCATTACCGAGAAGGTCTTTATTAGTTACTGTATGAAGCTATGCCATTACAGAGAAGGTCTTTATTAGTTACTGTATGAAGCTATGCCATTACCGAGGATAAGAAGGTCTTTATTAGTTACTGTATGAAGCTATGCCATTACCGAGAAGGTCTTTATTAGTTACTGTATGAAGCTATGCCATTACAGAGAAGGTCTTTATTAGTTACTGTATGAAGCTATGCCATTACCGAGGAGAAGGTCTTTATTAGTTACTGTATGAAGCTATGCCATTACCCAGAAGAAGAAGGTCTTTATTAGTTACTGTATGAAGCTATGCCATTACAGAGAAGGTCTTTATTAGTTACTGTATGAAGCTATGCCATTACAGAGAAGGTCTTTATTAGTTACTGTATGAAGCTATGCCATTACCGAGAAGGTCTTTATTAGTTACTGTATGAAGCTATGCCATTACAGAGAAGGTCTTTATTAGTTACTGTATGAAGCTATGCCATTACCGAGGAGAAGAAGGTCTTTATTAGTTACTGTATGAAGCTATGCCATTACCGAGGAGAAGAAGGTCTTTATTAGTTACTGTATGAAGCTATGCCATTACCGAGGAGAAGGTCTTTATTAGTTACTGTATGAAGCTATGCCATTACCGAGGAGAAGAAGGTCTTTATTAGTTACTGTATGAAGCTATGCCATTACAGAGGTCTTTATTAGTTACTGTATGAAGCTATGCCATTACAGAGAAGGTCTTTATTAGTTACTGTATGAAGCTATGCCATTACCGAGAAGGTCTTTATTAGTTACTGTATGAAGCTATGCCATTACCGAGAAGGTCTTTATTAGTTACTGTATGAAGCTATGCCATTACAGAGTCTTTATTAGTTACTGTATGAAGCTATGCCATTACCGAGGAAAGAAGGTCTTTATTAGTTACTGTATGAAGCTATGCCATTACCGAGAAGAAGGTCTTTATTAGTTACTGTATGAAGCTATGCCATTACCGAGGAGAAGGTCTTTATTAGTTACTGTATGAAGCTATGCCATTACCGAGGAGGAGAAGGTCTTTATTAGTTACTGTATGAAGCTATGCCATTACAGAGGTCTTTATTAGTTACTGTATGAAGCTATGCCATTACCGAGAAGGTCTTTATTAGTTACTGTATGAAGCTATGCCATTACCGAGAAGGTCTTTATTAGTTACTGTATGAAGCTATGCCATTACCGAGAAGAAGGTCTTTATTAGTTACTGTATGAAGCTATGCCATTACCGAGAAGAAGGTCTTTATTAGTTACTGTATGAAGCTATGCCATTACGTTTTCTTCACATGATAACATTTGGTTTAATAAATAATTTCCTTATAACGGCGTATCTCATAATAAAATGAAGGATTTTATGTTTGTCAACAATGGTGGACTGTGTTTAGGCTACAAATAGAAAATAAAATGAATAATCACATTATTCTTTATTGCATTGCAATTTATTTCATGAAAATGTCGGGATGTTACTGTACAGAGAACCAGGTAACCTGGGCCCTGGTCTAATGTAGTGCACTATATAGGGAATAGGGTATCATTGGGCACTGGTCTAATGTAGTGCACTATATAGGGAATAGGTTATCATTGGGTCCTGGTCTAATGTAGTGCACTATATAGGGAATAGGTTATCATTGGGCCCTGGTCTAATGTAGTGCACTATATAGGGAATAGGTTATCATTGGGCCCTGGTCAATAGTAGTACACTATACAGGGAATAGGGTACGATTTGGGACTGAACCTTGATAGATAAAATGATATGTTGTTTTCCAGGGGACTGGCCAGCAGTATGTCTAAGAACCGGGACACAGCTGTGGTGACAGTAGGCTTCGGTCAGGGTAGTAAGGTGGATAGTGTGCCCATGGGCAGCCGGATGACCCACATCCCAGAGGCCTTGACTGGGCAGCGGGGTCCAGGCAATCCCCAGTCTTCAGGCCCGAGGCATGGGCGTCTGATGCACCAGAGCACCCTGTCACTAGGGGACCCACAGGGATCTGGGACCAGCTACACAACCACACACACTCAGGTCAGGACTGTACCACTCTAGATGGTATTATAGAACTGTACCTGTACCACACACGTGTGTGTCTTTGGCATGACCTGTCCTGAGATCCTCTTCCTGGTTCTCTCCAGAGTTACTGTGGGCGGGAGGCCGATGGCCAACCTCTGCTCTTCTTTCCCCGAGATCCCGCCTACCCCTCCCAGCACACCAGTCAGCTGAACCTGAGTCACACATCCACCAGCCAATCACAGACACACAGCAGAGACATCCATAACCCCAAAGACATCATCCCGGTACGACCAAGTGTCATTCTGGATGGATGGATGGATGAAGGACCGTCAGTTGAGCTTTATTTCATTCTGTGTTGTCTCAGTGCAACACGTACATTCATGTCATCACTATAATTGTCAGAGGCAGCTGTCTTCAGTACTTAATGTCACCAGTAGAGGGTGCTGTAGCCTCAGAGGAAGGAAACCACTGAATAAAATGGAACACCTCTATTCATTCCCCTCTATCTTCCTCTACTCATCCCCTGTATCTTCCTCTACTCATCCCCTGTATCTTCCTCTACTCATCCCCCGTATCTTCCTCTACTCATCCCCCGTATCTTCCTCTACTCATCCCCTGTATCTTCCTCTACTCATCCCCTGTATCTTCCTCTACTCATCCCCTGTATCTTCCTCTACTCATCCCCTGTATCTTCCTCTACTCATCCCCCTGTATCTTCCTCTACTCATCCCCTGTATCTTTCTATTTCGCACCCTGTTCTCCCTCGTGCTGTCCCCTAAACCCCTATTCTTATTTTCTCTCTCTGGCCCCTTCTCCTCTATACTTCTACTCTCTCTGGCCCCTCTATCCTTCTGCACCTTCTCTCTCTCTCTCTCTCTCTCTCCCCCTATATCTTTCTCTCTCCAGTTCAATGTTCTTCATAGGCTGGGTCAGAGTAATTGGTCTCGTAATCGCGAGGGTGAGGCCATGAGAGAGGTGACCAATCCCAAGGAGCCCACCCCCTACTGGACGACCTATCGCAGTGAGCACAGGAGTCCTAGCCCCTCTCCCTCACCACACGACCCCACTGGTAGACCCACACTGTGGCATCAACATGATATACTGACAGGTAATACACACTTTGTTTTCTTCTTTCTTACATTTTCTCATGTAAACCCACAGTATCCTGTACGAACCACAGCTGTTTGTGTGTGTGTGTGTGTGTGTGTGTGTGTGTGTGTGTGTGTGTGTGAGTGCGTGTGTGTGTGAGTGTGTGTGTGTGTGTTTGAGTGTGTGTGTGTGTGTGTGTTTCAGGTGAGACCAGGACTCCAGCAGGTCCAGGTAACCCTAGGAGACAGTCTGGAGAGAGAGTCCTGTGGGCAACACGACGCTGGGAGACGGACTGCTGTTCCCTCCGACTCTACTAAACACACAATTCAACTGTACGTGTACACACACACACACACACCCACACACACCCAACTCTGACCCAGTGCCAGGAGTAGAACAGTACATCTACTATCTAACCACGTCTGACAGGACATTTAACATGGAGGGTTGGCCCTTGGGGGGGCAGTCAGTACACTCTCAACCCCCCGCCCTCTCCTTCCCTAACGTCAACAACATTCAACACCCGAGAAGGTAAACTACGAAGCAGGATCAATGAGCGAGCCGCCATCCATGTTCATTTACATCAGACTTTATTCATTGTTTTGTAGAGAACTCAGACAGACGAAATGGAGGAGAGGAACAGCGAGATAAAGTAAAGAATATAAACACAGACAAGACGGAGAGATAAAAGACAGGAAGAGGATTGGCGTATTTACAATCATCGGCCCCCCCGACCAGAGAGAGACAGGGATAGAGAGACAGGGATAGAGAGACAGGGATAGAGAGACAGGGATAGAGAGACAGGGATAGAGAGACAGGGAGAGAGAGACAGGGAGAGAGAGACAGGGAGAGAGAGACAGGGAGAGAGAGACAGGGAGAGAGAGGGATAGAGAGACAGGGACAGGGAGAGAGAGACAGGGATAGAGAGACAGGGATAGAGAGACAGGGAGAGAGAGACAGGGAGAGAGAGACAGGGAGAGAGAGACAGGGAGAGAGAGACAGAAAGGACTCTAGCAGGTCCAGCCAATAGCGTTATTAGTAGATTTCATCAAGCGTTGGATTGTTCACCCACTAACAGGGAACGTGAACTGGGTTTAGACTGTCGTGAGACAGGGACAGATAAAGGACAAGCAGGTCCAGCTAGCAGCGTTATTAGTAACTAACAGGGAACGTGAGCTGGGTTTAGACTGTCGTGAGACAGGGATAGAGGGACAGATAAATGACTAGCAGGTCCAGCTAGCAGCGTTATTAGTAACTAACAGGGAACGTGAGCTGGGTTTAGACTGTCGTGAGACAGGGATAGAGGGACAGATAAATGACTAGCAGGTCCAGCTAGCAGCGTTATTAGTAACTAACAGGGAACGTGAGCTGGGTTTAGACTGTCGTGAGACAGGGATAGAGGGGGGACAGATAAATGACTAGCAGGTCCAGCTAGCAGCGTTATTAGTAACTAACAGGGAACGTGAGCTGGGTTTAGACTGTCGTGAGACAGGGATAGAGGGGGGACAGATAAAGGACTAGCAGGTCCAGCTAGCAGCGTAACAGCAGTGGGACTAGTAAGGTAAAGATCCCCTGGACTAGACAGTAAGGTCAGGGTAGGGGGCAGGTTACGCTGATCCTAGGTCTGTGCCTCTGAACCAGTGTCAGCTCACAACAGGGCGGTGTCTTAAATAGCACCATGTTCCCTAGATAGTGCACTACTGTTGACCAGGGCCTATAGGGGTAGTGCACTACATAGGGAATAGGGTGCCACTTCAGACACAGACCCAGAATTATATATTCCAAATGTCACCAGACTAGGCTTGAGTCCCAAATAACACTATTCCCTAGATAGTGCACTACTCTTGATCAATGCCTATAGGTGTAGTGCACTACATAGGGAATGGGGTGTCACGTGGGAGGCGTCACCTAGGTCTGCTTCTCTAAACTCCAGTTTCTGCTACGGTTTCAGTGCAATCTTAAAAACAGACAGAAGCAGGAATCTGAAAGTTAAAGGAACGATGGCAGCAACAACTGTGTCCCAGCCTCCTGAAACAATACTGACACTACCTACCATCAGTACGTCCATTAAACTAACCATCCTCTCTGGGAGATTGAGTTTGATTATATATGGTATTATGTGTGGGGGGAGGGGATAATAATAATAATATTGCTAGAGGTTTCTGTTCAGTAGTCTTTCCTCGGACTTCAAAAGTAATAGTAAGTGACTGGCATCTTAAACACCTAGAGACAGACACAGCTGGGGGCCACCTCCATGTGTGTGTGTGTGTGGGGGGGGTTCATATGTGTGTGTTGTAATGTTTCAGTGTGGTCTACTCGTGAACTAAAGCCTTGACCGATATGGCGACTGACTGCATGCGTAGGAGGATAGGTGGAAAAACACTTCCTGTTGAAAAACAAATCTCGCCAGGTGATTGGTTGGTTAGGTGACAGGTCAGAGGTCAAGGGGGGAGAGGGCGTGTGTAGAGTTGGTCTGAGCAGACTGAGGAAGTACAGAAGTACTTAGTGGAAGCTCCTTTTCTTTTACGTTTGATCTACGGGTTTCTCATTTTCTTCTTCTCTCTCGTTAGTCTCATCTCTCAGATCCCCTCTTCTCCTCTTTCTTCCTACTCGTTCTTCTTCTCCTTCTGTTTCAGCAGTTTGTTGATCTCTCTCTTGGCCATGCCAGCATACTTGCTTATGACGCCATGCTGGTTCAGACCAGGAAGCAGGAGCAGGAAACTCACTGGGAACAAAGGAAACAGAGTCACTACAGTTGAAGTCTGACGTTTACATACACCGTAGCCAGAAACATTTAAACTCAGTTTCACAATTTCTGACATTTAATCCTAGTAAAAAAATCCTTGTCTTAGTTAGGATCACCACTTTATTTTAAGACTGTGAAATGTCAGAATAATTAGTAGAGAGAATGATTCATTTCAGCTTTTATTTCTTTCATCACATTCCCAGTGGGTCAGAAGTTTACATTCACTCAATTAGTATTTGGTAGCATTGCCTTTAAATTGTTTAACTTGGGTGAAACTGATCAGGTAGCCTTCCACAAGCTTCCCACAATAAGTTGGGTGAATTTTGGCCCATTACTCCTGACAGAACTGGTGTGACTGAGTCAGGTTTGTAGGCCTCCTTGCTCGCATACGCTTTTTCAGTTCTGCCCACAAATGTTCTATAGGCTTGAGGTCAGGGCTTTGTGATGGCCACTCCAATACCTTGACTTTGTTGTCATTAAGCCATTTTGCCACAACTTTGGAAGTATGCTTGGGGTCATTGTCCATTTGCTTTAACTTCCTAACTGATGTCTTGAGATGTTGCTTCAATATATCCACATCATTTCCCCTCATGATGCCATCCATTTTGTTTCTGAGGTCTTGGATGATTTCGTTTGATTTTCCCATGATGTCAAGCAAAGAAGCACTGACTTTGAAGGTAGGCCTTGAAATACATCCACATGTCCACCTCCAATTGACTCAAATGATGTCAATCAGAAGCTTCTTAAGCCATGACAATTTTCTGGAATTTTCCAAGCTGTTTAAAGGCAGTCAACTTAGTGTATGTAAATTTCTGACCCACTGGAATTGTGATACAGTGAATGATAAGTGACATAATCTCTCTGTAAACAATTGTTGGAAAAATAACTTGTGTCATGCACAAAGTTGATGTCCTAACCGACTTGCCAAAACTATAGTTTGTTAACAAGAAATGTGTGGACTAACTAAACAGCATACTGCTTAAAGGGCTGTTTTCATTAGTGCATACTGTAGCAAAACGAGCCTCTCTTATTGGACAAGCTCAGGTTAGTCCCTCCACCACTGCAGTTTGGTTCCTAACGGGTCTATTAAAACAACCTACTCCACGTTTAGTGGAACAATGTCTCACCATATATATAAACAAGTGGGGATTCTGTAGGACAGTTTGTCTGGTGAACTGGGTAAAGAGACTAGGTCTGCCTCCCAAAGGGCAACCTTTTCCCTATGTAGTGCACTACTTTTGACCAGAACCCTATGGGGTTCCCGTAATAGGGACTGATCCTATGATATATAACCCTTTCTCTTAGTGGTATTTTACAGTTGCAGGATGACAATGCACTGACTACTGAACAGCTGTCAGCTGGCTATGGGGCCTTGTGCTTGTCTGTTACAGCTACGCAGTCAGACCAATAATTAGCCAAGGTCTCCGGTGATGTTTGGAATATATAGCTAATGCTGGGTCTCGGTCTAAAATTCCCTATATAGTCCACTACCCCTAATAGGCCCTAGTCAAAAGTAGTGCACTATATAGTTAGAATAAAGTGCAAATCAATACTTGTTGTGCTGGCCTGGTATGCAAAGACATGTATAAACCAAGTAACATTTGAGTCAGAATTTGACTTGTGTTGGGAAACATCCATAAACTGACAGGGTGTGTATCCCAAATGGCACCCTATTCCCTATGTAGTGCACTACTTTTGACCAGAACCCTATAGAGAATAGGGTGCCATTTGGAACATGTCCAAGGACTTCCGTTACCGTCAACCTTCGTACATCCTTCCTATGTGGTCACTTCTCTAGTGGTGTCAGGTGGTTTTAACGGTCACTGTAATTATTACTATAGCAACAGGAGAAAGCAGGAGAGAGAACAGCTACAATGTCACACACCAGAATACAACCGATTGTATTTTATTTATTTAACTAGGCAAGTCAGTTAAGAACAAATTCTTATTTACAATGACGGCCTACCGGGAAAAGCGGGTTAACTGCCTTGTTCAAGGGCAGAACGACATATTTTTAGCTCGGGGATTCGATCCAGCAACCTTTCAGTTACTGGCTCAATGCTCTAACCACTAGGCTACCTGATTGGACCTAAATACTCCTGCTTGTATTAACCTGATTGTTTGAACTCAGAACACCAGGACTGTGTGAAATAATGCAGCAATGAGTAAGCTACAGTCGTGGGACCTTTTGGCTGAGCTAGCCATCAGCCCAGGTGGGTTTAGTACAGGTGGGCTGAGTTAGCCATCAGCCCAGGTGGGTTTAGTACAGGTTGGCTGAGTTAGCCATCAGCCCAGGTGGGTTTAGTACAGGTTGGCTGAGTTAGCCATCAGCCCAGGTGGGTTTAGTACAGGTTGGCTGAGTTAGCCATCAGCCCAGGTGGGTTTAGTACAGGTTGGGTTTAGACTGAGTACAGGTGGGCTGAGTTAGCCATCAGCCCAGGTGGGCTGAGTTAGCCATCAGCCCAGGTGGGCTGAGTTAGCCATCAGCCCAGGTGGGCTGAGTTAGCCATCAGCCCAGGTGGGCTGAGTTAGCCATCAGCCCAGGTGGGCTGAGTTAGCCATCAGCCCAGGTGGGCTGAGTTAGCCATCAGCCCAGGTGGGTTTAGTACAGGTTGGCTGAGTTAGCCATCAGCCCAGGTGGGTTTAGTACAGGTTGGCTGAGTTAGCCATCAGCCCAGGTGGGTTTAGTACAGGTTGGCTGAGTTAGCCATCAGCCCAGGTGGGTTTAGTACAGGTTGGCTGAGTTAGCCATCAGCCCAGGTGGGTTTAGTACAGGTTGGCTGAGTTAGCCATCAGCCCAGGTGGGTTTAGTACAGGTTGGCTGAGTTAGCCATCAGCCCAGGTGGGTTTAGTACAGGTTGGCTGAGTTAGCCATCAGCCCAGGTGGGTTTAGTACAGGTGGGCTGAGTTAGCCATCAGCCCAGGTGGGTTTAGTACAGGTGGGCTGAGTTAGCCATCAGCCCAGGTGGGCTGAGTTAGCCATCAGCCCAGGTGGGCTGAGTTAGCCATCAGCCCAGGTGGGTTTAGTACAGGTTGGCTGAGTTAGCCATCAGCCCAGGTGGGTTTAGTACAGGTGGGCTGAGTTAGCCATCAGCCCAGGTGGGCTGAGTTAGCCATCAGCCCAGGTGGGTTTAGTACAGGTTGGCTGAGTTAGCCATCAGCCCAGGTGGGTTTAGTACAGGTTGGCTGAGTTAGCCATCAGCCCAGGTGGGTTTAGTACAGGTTGGCTGAGTTAGCCATTGCCCAGGTGGGCTGAGTTAGCCATCAGCCCAGGTGGGTTTAGTCAGGTTGGCTTAGTACAGGTGGGCTGAGTTAGCCATCAGCCCAGGTGGGCTGAGTTAGCCATCAGCCCAGGTGGGCTGAGTTAGCCATCAGCCCAGGTGGGCTGAGTTAGCCATCAGCCCAGGTGGGCTGAGTTAGCCATCAGCCCAGGTGGGCTGAGTTAGCCATCAGCCCAGGTGGGCTGAGTTAGCCATCAGCCCAGGTGGGCTGAGTTAGCCATCAGCCCAGGTGGGCTGAGTTAGCCATCAGCCCAGGTGGGTTTAGTACAGGTTGGCTGAGTTAGCCATCAGCCCAGGTGGGTTTAGGTACAGGTTGGCTGAGCTGCCATCAGCCCAGGTGGGTTTAGGTTATTGTTGGCTGAGTTAGCCATCTCCCAGGTGGGTTTAACAGGTTGGCTGAGTTAGCCATCAGCCCAGGTGGGTTTAGTGCTTGGCTGAGTTAGCCATCAGCCCAGGTGGGTTTAGACAAAAAGTGGCTGATTAGCCAAGCCCAGGTGGGTTTGTTTAGGTGGGCTGAGTTAGCCATCAGCCCAGGTGGGTTTAAAAGTCACAGGTTGGCTGAGTTTCCATCAGCCCAGGTGGGCTGAGTTGCCATGTAGCCCAGGTGGGTTTTGTAGGTGGGCTGAGTTAGCCATCAGCCCAGGTGGGTTTCGACCAATAGTCAATACAGGTGGGCTGAGTTAGCCATCAGCCCAGGTGGGTTGAACCAGTGTGGGCTGAGTTAGCCATCACAGGTGGGTTTATGTAATAGGTGGGCTGAGTCATTCCATCAGCCCAGGTGGGTTTAACACAGGTGGGCTGAGTTAGCCATCAGCCCAGGTGGGTTTATGTGACAGGTGGGCTGGTTTAGCCATGAGCTTATTTGGGTTTAGTACAGGTTGGCTAGTTATTCCATAGCCCAGGTGGGTTTAACATGGGCTGAATTCCATTTGCCATTTGTGGGTTTAATGTACAGGACACAAAATCTGAGTTAGCCATCAATCCAGGTGGGTTTGAGTACAGGTGGGCTGAGTTAGGGCATTGTGGTGGGTTTAGTACAGGTGGGCTGAGTTAGCCATCAGCCCAGGTGGGTTTAGTACAGGTGGGCTGAGTTAGCCATCAGCCCAGGTGGGTTTAGGGTACAGGTGGGCTGAGTTAGCCATCAGCCCAGGTGGGTTTAGTACAGGTGGCTGAGTTAGCCATCAGCCCAGGTGGGTTTAGTACAGGTGGGCTGAGTTACATCAGTGGGCCAGGTGGGTTTAGTACAGGTGGGCACTGTAGGTAGCCATAGCCCAGGTGGGTTTACAGCAGGTGGGCTGGCCGTTAGCCATCAGCCCAGGTGGGTTTAGGGTACAGGTTGGCTGAGTTACATCAGCCCAGGTGGGTTTAGTACAGATGGGCTAGTTAGCCATCAGCCCAGGTGGGTTTAACAGGTGGGCTGAGTTAGCCATCACAGGTGGGTTTAGTACAGGTGGGCTGACGCCATCAGCCCAGGTGGGTTTACAGTACAGGTGGGTGAGTTAGCCATTAGCCCAGGTGGGTTTAGACAGGTTGGCTGAGTTAGCCATCAGCCCAGGTGGGTTTAGACAGGTGGGCTGAGTTAGCATCAGCCCAGGTGGGTTACAGGTGGGCTGAGTTAGCCATTACCCAGGTGGGTTTAGGGTACAGGTGGGCTGAGTTAGCCATCAGCCCAGGTGGGTTTAGTACAGGTGGGCTGAGTTAGCCATCAGCCCAGGTGGGTTTAGTACAGGTGGCTGAGTTAGCCATCAGCCCAGGTGGGTTTAGTACAGGTTGGCTTGTTAACCATCAGCCCAGGTGGGTTTAGTGGGCTGAGTTAGCCATCAGCCCAGGTGGGTTTAGACAGGTGGGCTGGCTGAGTTAGCCATCAGCCCAGGTGGGTTTAAAACAGGTGGGCTGAGTTAGCCATCAGCCCAGGTGGGTTTAAAACAGGTGGGCTGAGTTAGCCATCAGCCCAGGTGGGTTTAGTACAGGTGGGCTGAGTTAGCCATCAGCCCAGGTGGGTTTAGTACAGGTGGGCTGAGTTAGCCATCAGCCCAGGTGGGTTTAGTACAGGTGGGCTGAGTTAGCCATTAGCCCAGGTGGGTTTAGTACAGGTTGGCTGAGTTAGCCATCAGCCCAGGTGGGTTTAGTACAGGTGGGCTGAGTTAGCCATCAGCCCAGGTGGGTTTAGTACAGGTGGGCTGAGTTAGCCATTAGCCCAGGTGGGTTTAGTACAGGTTGGCTGAGTTAGCCATCAGCCCAGGTGGGTTTAGTACAGGTGGGCTGAGTTAGCCATCAGCCCAGGTGGGTTTAGTACAGGTGGGCTGAGTTAGCCATTAGCCCAGGTGGGTTTAGTACAGGTGGGCTGAGTTAGCCATCAGCCCAGGTGGGTTTAGTACAGGTGGGCTGAGTTAGCCATCAGCCCAGGTGGGTTTAGTACAGGTTGGCTGAGTTATCCATTAGCCCAGGTGGGTTTAGTACAGGTTGGCTGAGTTAGCCATTAGCCCAGGTAGGTTTAGTACAG
The DNA here is from genome assembly GCF_023373465.1 of Oncorhynchus keta. Classification (NCBI taxonomy): domain Eukaryota; kingdom Metazoa; phylum Chordata; class Actinopteri; order Salmoniformes; family Salmonidae; genus Oncorhynchus; species Oncorhynchus keta. Next base: position 8,677 of record NW_026286640.1, on the reverse strand, counting down.
GTTGGCTGAGTTAGCCATTAGCCCAGGTAGGTTTAGTACAGGTAGGCCGAGTTAGCCATTAGCCCAGGTAGGTTTAGTACAGGTAGACTGAGTTAGCCATTCAGCCCAGGTAGGTTTAGTACAGGTAGGCCGAGTTAGCCATTAGCCCAGGTAGGTTTAGTACAGGTAGGCCGAGTTAGCCATCAGCCCAGGTAGGTTTAGTACAGGTAGGCCGAGTTAGCCATCAGCCCAGGTAGGTTTAGTACAGGTAGGCCGAGTTAGCCATCAGCCCAGGTGGGTTTAGTACAGGTTGGCTGTGAGTCTTTCTGTGTGAGTCTCTAAGAGCTTTACACACCTGGATTCTACAATATTTGCGCATGATTATTTTCAAAATTCTTCAATCTCTGTCAACTTGGTTGTTAAACCTTTCAAGTATTGCCATAGATTGTCAAGCAGATTTAAGTCGAAACTGCCACTCGGGAACATTCAACGTCTTCTTATCCAGTGTATATTTGGCCTTGTGTTTTAGGTTATTGTCCTGCTGAAAGGTGAATTCATCTCCCAGTGTCTTTGCCAGACAGCTATTTTGAAGTCTTGCCATAGATTTTCAAGAAGATTTAAGTAAAAACTGTAACTCATCTGTAACATTCACTTCTTATTGGTAAACAACTCCAGTGTATATTTGGCCTTGTGTTTTAGGTTATTGTCCTGCTGAAAGGTGAATTCATCTCCCAGTGTCTGGTGGAACGCAGACTGAACCAGGTTTTCCTCTAAGATTGTGCCTGTACTTCGCCCCAAACAAACATTAAAACTTCATATTCAGGACAAAAAGTGAATTGATTTGCCACATTTTTTTGCACTATTACTTTAGTGGATTGCTGTGTTGTTTAGGTCAGTTTTCTCCTATCACAGCCATTAAACTAACGGTTTTAAAAGATCACCATGGTGAAATCGAGTGGTTTCCTTCCTCTCCGGCAACTGAGTTGCCTGTCGGACGCCTGTATCTTTGTAGTGGCTGGGTGTATTGATACTCCATCCGAAGTGTAATTAATAACTTGACTCAAAAGGGACATTCGATTACTGCCATTTTTTGTTGTTGTTTTCACCCATCGACCAATAGGGGGCCTTCTTTGCGAGGCATTGTGAAACCTCCCTGGTCCTTGTGGTTGAACCAGTGTTTGACTGAGGGGCCTGACAGATAACTTTATGTAATAGATGAGGTAGTCATTCTAAAATATGTTAAACACTATTATTGCACACAGAGTGAGTCCATGCAACTTTTTTACTCCTGAACTTATTTAGGCTTGCCATAACAAAGGGGTTGAATAGTTCATTAGTAATTTTTATTTTATTTTTTAAAAATAAACTTAATTCCACTTTGACATTATGGGGTATAATGTGTAGATCAGAGACAAAAATCTCAATTTAGTCCATTTTAATCCAGTCAAAGGGTGTGAATACAGGTACGTTGGTAGGCTACAGATGGGTCGGTAGGGTACGGGCACTGTAGGTAGGGTACAAGCAGGTAGGTCAGCCGGTAGGGTACAGGTAGGTAGGGTGTCGGTAGGGTACAGGTACATCGGTAGGCTACAGATGGGTCGGTAGGTCACGGGCACTGTAGGTAGGTAGGGAGGCAGGGTACATGTAGATACGGTAGGTAGTGTGCATGTAGGTAAGTAGGTAGGGTACAGGTACAGGCAGGTAGACAGGTGGTGGTACGTACCGATCAGGTAGGTGAGGAAAAGGTTGTGGACTTGCTGTCCCATCCAGGCCACCGTCACCAGACTGCTGATCACCGACGCAAAGTACTGTGGGAAGACAACCGGAAGAGACATCACTACCCCGTTCTAAAACAGGCAGAGAGACCCCGTTCTAAAACAGGCAGAGAGACCCCGTTCTAAAACAGGCAGAGAGACCCCGTTCTAAAACAGACAGAGACCCCGTTCTAAAACAGACAGAGAGACCCCGTTCTAAAACAGACAGAGACCCCGTTCTAAAACAGACGAGAGACCCCGTTCTAAAACAGACAGAGAGACCCCGTTCTAAAACAGACAGAGAGACCCCGTTCTAAAACAGACAGAGAGACCCCGTTCTAAAACAGACAGAGACCCCGTTCTAAAACAGACAGAGACCCCGTTCTAAAACAGACGACAGCGCTAAAGTGGGTCTCGGTGTGTGTGTACCATCTTGGGTTTCTCCTCCTTGAGTGAGAAGAGTCTTTTCCACCAGCCCAGGATGCGACGCTGAGTCTTCACCAGGTTACCACAGATCTCATGGAAACGCTGCTGCTGCTCTGAAGACCTGGAGAGAGGGAGAAAGAGAGGAGGAGAAAGAGAGGAGGAGGAGAAAGAGAGAGGAGGAGAAAGAGAGGAGGAGGAGAAAGAGAGAGGAGGAGAAAGAGAGAGGAGGAGAAAGAGAGAGGAGGAGAAAGAGAGAGGAGAAAGAGAGGAGGAGAAAGAGAGAGGAGGAGAAAGAAAGGAGAAAGAGAGAGGAGAAAGAGAGAGGAGAGAAAGAGAGAGGAGGAGAAAGAGAGGAGGAGGGGAGAGGAGGAGAAAGAGAGAGGAGGAAGGAAAAGAGAGAGGAGGAGGAGGAGAGTGATATTATTACCATTATATCCAAGACCAGTGGTTTTATTCAGTCAACAACTATCCCTAAATCTCTCCATCCATCTGAACAGGAACACTTGATCAGAACCAGCTCAGCAGAATGAGAGGAGTCGATCAATGGGGCCATATGATATCTGATAAGGCAGTTGGGGAAGTGCCCTTCATTTCTGCTGAGCCACAACTACCCATTTCAGGCTCAGGTCAGAACATGGGCTTATGAACCAGCAGAACTCACTGCCAGACACTGAAATAGACCCAGAGTGTATGATATACCCACCCTCCACCCCAGCTATACACACCCTCCACCCCACCCTGTACCCTAGCTATACCCACCCTCCACCCCACCCTGTACCCTAGCTATACCCACCCTCCACCCTAGATATACCTCCTCCACCCGGTACCCTAGATATACCCACCCTCCACCCCAGCTATACCCACCCTCCACCCCAGATATACCTCCTCCACCCTGTACCCTAGCTATACCCACCCTCCTCCCTAGATATACCTCCTCCACCCTCCACCCTAGATATACCTCCACCCTACACCCCAGATATACCCACCCTCCACCCCAGATACACACCCCCACCCTGTACCCCAGATACACACACCCCCCACCCTCCACCCCAGATACACCCCCCCCCACCCCAGATATACCTCCTCCACCCTGTACCCTAGCTATACCCACCCTCCACCCTAGATATACCCACCCTGTACCCCAGATATACCTCCTCCACCCTGTACCCCAGATATACCTCCTCCACCCTGTACCCTAGCTATACCCACCCTGTACCCTAGATATACCCACCCTGTACCCCAGATATACCCACCCCAGATATACCCACCCCAGATATACCCTTACCACCCCAGATATACCCACCCTCCACCCCAGATATACCCACCCTCCACCCCAGATATACCCACCCTCCACCCCAGATATACCCACCCTCCACCCCAGATATACCCACCCTTCACCCCAGATATACCCCCAGGCTCTCACCACTTGTTGGATCCGAAGATGCGGGGTGCGAGGGTAGGCACCAGGTAGTCAGCCAGACACAGCAGCATGACAGTGCAGGACAGGCCGGTCAGCACCGAGGGGTCCAGGTAGTAGATCATCCTGGAGGAAGGGGGGAAGAGAGAGAGGGTCAGATGTCTCAATTCCACAGTAAGTCAAAACAAGCGGACACCAGAGAAATTAGGTATTCTATCAAGGGTTCTGAAAAGCTACATTTACTATACCGAACAAAAATATAAAAACGCAACATGCAACAATTAAAGATTTTACCGAGTTGCTGTTCAAATAAGGAAATCAGTCGCTTGAAATAAATTCATTAGGCCCTAAGAATGGCACGACAATGGGCCTCAATCTCATCACAGTCTCTCTGAGCATTCAAAATGCCCGTCCGATAAAATGAAAGTGTGTTCGTCGTCCGTAGCTTATGCCTGCCCATTACCCCACCGAGGGGCACTCTGTTCACAATGTTGACATCAGCAAACCGCTCAACCACACGAAGCCATACACACGGTCTGCAGTTGTAAATCCGGTTGGACGTACTGCCAAATTCTCTAAAATGACTTTGGAAGCGGCTTATGGTAGAGAAATTAACATTAAATTCTCTAGTAACAGCTCTGGTGGACATTCCTGCAGTCAGCATGCCAATTGCACGCTCCCTCAAAACAAAATGCCACAGATCCCTAGTTGTGACAAAACTACACATTTTTGAGTGGCCTTTTACATAAAAAGTGCATGTATGACCCTTATTCACAAATCACAGATGCAAGTTTTTTTCTGGACAGAAGTGAAGACAGTAGCCTAGCGTTACTGATTAGTTCTACAGGGAGAAGTGAAGACAGTAGCCTAGCGTTACTACACCAGGGGGTTCCTGGGACCATGAATTCCATACTAATAGGCCTACACCAGAGGGTTCCTGGGACCATGCATTCCACACTAATAGGCCTACACCAGAGGGTTCCTGGGACCATGCATTCTACACTAATAGGCCTACACCAGAGGGTCCCTGGGACCATGCATTCCACACTAATAGGCCTACACCAGAGGGTTCCTGGGACCATGCATTCCACACTAATAGGCCTACACCAGAGGGTCCCTGGGACCATGCATTCCACACTAATAGGCCTACACCAGAGGGTTCCTGGGACCATGCATTCCACACTAATAGGCCTACACCAGAGGGTTCCTGGGACCATGCATTCCACACTAATAGGCCTACACCAGAGGGTTCCTGGGACCATGCATTCCACACTAATAGGCCTACACCAGAGGGTTCCTGGGACCATGCATTCCACACTAATAGGCCTACACCAGAGGGTCCCTGGGACCATGCATTCCACACTAATAGGCCTACACCAGGCCTACACCAGGGGTTCCTGGGACCATGCATTCCACACTAATAGGCCTACACCAGAGGGTTCCTGGGACCATGCATTCCACACTAATAGGCCTACACCAGAGGGTTCCTGGGACCATGCATTCCACACTAATAGGCCTACACCAGAGGGTTCCTGGGACCATGCATTCCACACTAATAGGCCTACACCAGAGGGTTCCTGGGACCATGCATTCCACACTAATAGGCCTACACCAGAGGGTTCCTGGGACCATGCATTCCACACTAATAGGCCTACACCAGAGGGTTCCTGGGACCATGCATTCCACACTAATAGGCCTACACCAGAGGGTCCCTGGGACCATGCATTCCACACTAATAGGCCTACACCAGAGGGTCCCTGGGACCATGCATTCCACACTAATAGGCCTACACCAGAGGGTTCCTGGGACCATGCATTCCACACTAATAGGCCTACACCAGAGGGTTCCTGGGACCATGCATTCCACACTAATAGGCCTACACCAGAGGGTTCCTGGGACCATGCATTCCACACCTAATAGGCCTGGGACCATGCATTCAGAGGGTCCCTGGGACCATGCATTCCACACTAATAGGCCTACACCAGGGGGTCCCTGGGACCATGCATTCCACACTAATAGGCCTACACCAGGGTTCCTGGGACCATGCATTCCACACTAATAGGCCTACACCAGGGGTCCCTGGGACCATTCCACACTAATAGGCCTACACCAGGGGACCATGTCCCTGCATTCCACACTAATAGGCCTACACCAGAGGGTCCCTGGGACCATGCATTCCACACTAATAGGCCTACACCAGGGGTCCCTGGGACCATGCATTCCACACTAATAGGCCTACACCAGGGGTCCCTGGGACCATGCATTCCACACTAATAGGCCTACACCAGGGGTCCCTGGGACCATGCATTCCACACTAATAGGCCTACACCAGAGGGTCCCTGGGACCATGCATTCCACACTAATAGGCCTACACCAGGGGGTCCCTGGGACCATGCATTCCACACTAATAGGCCTACACCAGAGGGTTCCTGGGACCATGCATTCCACACTAATAGGCCTACACCAGAGGGTCCCTGGGACCATGCATTCCACACTAATAGGCCTACACCAGAGGGTCCCTGGGACCATGCATTCCACACTAATAGGCCTACACCAGAGGGTCCCTGGGACCATGCATTCCACACTAATAGGCCTACACCAGAGGGTCCCTGGGACCATGCATTCCACACTAATAGGCCTACACCAGAGGGTCCCTGGGACCATGCATTCCACACTAATAGGCCTACACCAGAGGGTCCCTGGGACCATGCATTCCACACTAATAGGCCTACACCAGAGGGTCCCTGGGACCATGCATTCCACACTAATAGGCCTACACCAGGGGGTCCCTGGGACCATGCATTCCACACTAATAGACCTACACCAGGGGGTCCCTGGGACCATGCATTCCACACTAATAGACCTACACCAGGGAGTTCCTGGGACCATGCATTCCACACTAATAGGCCTACACCAGAGGGTTCCTGGGACCATGCATTCCACACTAATAGGTCTACACCAGAGGGTCCCTGGGACCATGCATTCCATGCAAGGCTATAGAGTTGTTCAAAGCATGACATGTTGCCAATAAACCATGGTTAGCCAACACAGACATTATAGATTGATAAGTATACAAGATCCTAAATAATTTAAATGCAAAACCTTTTATTTTAATTCTGTGTATTCTGCAATGTAAGATGACACAATTACTATCTGTTATCTCCTTCAACCCCGTGTCATAAAGACAGGACACATCTGCTAACTGGCTGTCTACATGATATGGTGCAACGGTTACAACACAATAAGATCCACTCAAACTGCAATGAAGAAACGACATACTTCAGCAGCACCCTCCAGCCCACGAGAATACAGAAGCAAGAGCTGTCAGAGTTCTACGTGTTCCCCCACACGAGAATACAGAAGCAAGAGCTGTCAGAGTTCTACGTGTTCCCCCCACACGAGAATACAGAAGCAAGAGCTGTCAGGGTTCTACATGTTCCCCCCACACGAGAATACAGAAGCAAGAGCTGTCAGAGTTCTACGTGTTCCCCCCACACGAGAATACAGAAGCAAGAGCTGTCAGGGTTCTACATGTTCCCCCCACACGAGAATACAGAAGCAAGAGCTGTCAGGGTTCTACATGTTCCCCCCACACGAGAATACAGAAGCAAGAGCTGTCAGAGTTCTACGTGTTCCCCCCACACGAGAATACAGAAGCAAGAGCTGTCAGAGTTCTACGTGTTCCCCCCACACGAGAATACAGAAGCAAGAGCTGTCAGAGTTCTACGTGTTCCCCCCACACGAGAATACAGAAGCAAGAGCTGTCAGAGTTCTACGTGTTCCCCCCACACGAGAATACAGAAGCAAGAGCTGTCAGAGTTCTACGTGTTCCCCCCAGCATTTCTGAATTGTAGTCATGGTCGTTGATGAAGTGCTTAGGCTACTACACACATCTGTATCGGTCTCTTTCAAAAGGAAAACAGTGACATTTTGTTCCTTCTTAAAGCCACGGACTGAAAACACACATGCTCAGTTGTTACCCATCTCCAATGTTATTGCAGTCGGCCACATAAAATAATACCGATCACTTTAGGTGGAAAATAACACATTTCCTGTCTCAAAACCTATAATACTTTTGATTATATATATATATATATATATTTATTTTTAAAGAGCTCATTTGGCCATATGCTTTCAATAAAACAAAATAATTTGTCCACAATTCCCAGGTTTCTCAATCGCTCTGACTAACGGAGTAGAGCTAGTGCACAACAAAACACCACGAGTCTCGTCACTCTTTTATTTTGGCCTCTTTCCAGTTCTAGACGCCAGGGGGAGAAGGCAAAGTCCACCTAGCTAGTCAATGTATGGAATCACTTGGGAAATGTAGAATTTTAGGTTAACTTACCCTTCAAAAACTGCAAAATATCTCAAGACTGACAAAATGTGTATGTAGAAAAGCATGAAACTGCAAATTTCTCTGCCCCATAGCAAAATGTGATGCAGGAAGTTATCAGAATGTGTTACTGTAGGAAGCTAGCGAACTTCCTGCATCAACACATTATGCTATGGGGCCGAGACATTTGCACTTAGGGAGCCTCTCACTTATACTGTGTCTTCAAAATACCCCCATCAAGAGAGGCATAATGTGTGGAACTGCAGGAAATGCATTTTAACATGCGAAGACAATTCTGGAGGACCTGGAGCTGCTTGCTTGTCAAGAAATATAACATCCCTTATTGATTAAATAGAGCTAAATATGTATTACATGCTTTATTTAACTAGGCAAGTCGGTTAAGAACAAATTATTATTTTCAATGACGGCCTAGGAACAGTGTGTTAACTGCCTTGTTCAGGGGCAGAACGACAGATTTTTTTCCCCTTGTCAGCTTTCAGTTCCCGGCCCAACGCTCTAACCACTAGGCTACCCTGCCACCTCAAAATATCTACTGTATGGTGGCAACAACTGCTTCCAGAGCTCAGTGCCGTGTGGAAAGAAATGTGTTCCAATGAGCCCAGTCACTGGACAACATGTCGAAATGCAATCTGGGAAAAGACAACAGTTTTGATGGTAATAACTGAAAAAAAAAAGAGGATCCAAGCTATCCACTGCTGTATGATCTATTCCTCAACTGCAATTGGCAGTGTAGCACAACTGGAG
>NW_026286639.1:0-8197 GCF_023373465.1 Oncorhynchus keta | reverse complement strand
TCATCATAGGTACTATGATCCTGTTGTAAAGATAAGCCATGTGCTTTAATATTAGGAAAGTTGAGAAATAAATATAGTAGGTCTTGCATATAGAAAGCTGATGGGATCCTCCTCTTTTTAATAGAGGCCATCACTCTGTTTTTCTCACACTATTGCGTAGCCTATAGAAATGTTGCACAACATGAGGCTCATGGGCTCTCGTGAAGATTAGATTTTGATTACATTTGCGTTAATGTCAATGATTAGAGGGAGTGCTGAGTACCAGGCACAGTAGCAAGTTTGGAAGGCTACTAATGACCATCAGCTGCATCAGAGCTTGGAAGCCTAATCACCGTGACTAAACGGTCACGTGGAATATGACTGCCTTCATGACGTGTGACCACCAGTGTGGTGGTAATACCGTTACTTCAACAGCCCTGGCTGAAATAAAAGATACCAGAAAGCTTATTTCCCCCAAAAAGATATATATGTATATTTTAACATCCCTGTTAGTGAGCATTTCACCTTTGCCAACATAATTCATCCACCTGATAGGTGTGGCATATCAAGAAGCTGATTAAACATCATGATCATTGCTGGGGCAGGGTTGCCTAGTAGTAGAAGTGTTGGACTAGTAAGCGGAAGGTTGCAAGATTGGATCCCTGAGCTGACAAGGATAAAAATCTGTCGTTCTGCCCCTGAACAAGGCAGTTAACCTACTGTTCCTAGGCCGTCATTGAAAATAAGAATTTGTTCTGAATTGACCTGCCCAGTTAAATAAAGGTAGAATAAAAACTCATTTCAAAATTGCACACGTGCAGCTTGTGCTTGAGTCTATAAAAGACCACTCCAAAATGTGCAGCTTGTGCTTGAGTCTATAAAGACCACTCCAAAATGTGCAGTTTTGTCGCCAAGGACGATGCCACAGATGTTTCGAGGAGGGGGCAATTGGCATGCTGACTGCAGCAATGTCCACCAGAGCTGTTGCCAGGGAATTGAATGTGAAGTGTGGCGGTGAAGTGTGCTCTTCACAGATGAATCCCGTTTCAATTGTACAAGGCAGATGGCAGACAGCGTGTATGACATCATGTGGGCTAGCGGTTTGCTGATGTCAGCATTGTGAACAGAGTGCCCCGTGGTGGCGGTGGGGTTATAGTACGGGCAGGCATAAGCTACGGACAACGAACACAATTGCATTTTATCGATGGCAATTTGAATGCACAGAGATACCCTGACGAGGATAATGAGGCCCATTGTCGTGCCATTTCTCTGCTTCCATCACCTCTTGTTTCAGCATGATAATGCACTGTCCCATGTCGCAAGGTTCTGTACACAATTCCTGGAAGCTGAAAATGTCCCAGGTATTCCCTGGCCTGCATACTCACCAGACATGTCACCCATTATGCATGTTTGGGATACTCTGGAATGACGTTGACGATAGCATGTTCCAGTTCTCGCCAATATCCAGCAACTTCACACAACCATTGAAGAGGAGTGGGACAACACTCTACAGGCCACTATCAACAACTCTATTCAAAGGAGATGTGTCAGCGCTGCATGAGGCAATTGGTGGTCACACCAGATACTGACTGGTTTTCTGATCCACACCCCTACCTTTTTTAAGGTATCTGTAACCAACAGATTCATATCTGTATTCCCAGTCATGTGAAATCCATAGGTTAGGGCCTATTGAAATGGTTTCAATTTACTGTCCTTCTGTAGCACAGTTAGCTCGAGCTGGTAGAGCATGGCGCTTGTAACGCCAGGGTAGTGGGTTCGATTCCCGGGACCACCCATACGTAGAATGTATGCACACATGACTGTAAGTCGCTTTGGATAAAAGCATCTGCTAAATGGCATATATTATTATATATATTACTGATTTCCTTATATGAACTGTAACTTAGTAAAATCTTTGAAATCAAAAGCAATCACTTTTGCATGTGAAAACATAACCTATTCATTTACTCTATATGTAGCCAATTACGCCACTGAGAGGGGCGTATTGGGTGTTTTTGGAACCTTTGTTTATCTTTTTTGGGGGCCCATTTTACACAATTAGGATGAGGAAGGGATATGCTGTTTGGGATACGTTTTTCAAAAGCGTGAATTCACACAAGGTGTCTGGACCCTTCTATAACATGCCACAGAGAGTGGGACCAAGTCACTACTATTGAAGCCACAAGCATGTCTCAAGCCACAAGGTCCATGTCTCAAGTCGAGTCCCAAGTAGAGTGGGTCGAATCTCGCCTCTGAGTCCAAGCTGTGCATTCTAAGTGCAAGTCAAGCTGAGCTGAGTCACAATTCAAGTAAAAAAAATTAAACGCCCACAGGCCTGATGACACCACTGCTCATGGACACTAGACGTAAAAAAGGTCAAGAAATTTAGACATACCAAATGACCAGTAGGCCTATGCTAGTATCATCAGTTTCAAGTCTTGAGGCTCCAAGTCAAGTCATGTCTTGAGATTATTTTATTTTTTCTATCAAGTCCCTCTGATCTCAGTCGTATGACTGGGGCATTTTTATAAAACATTTAGATTTGGTTCTAAAAAGAACTTCTCCTTTAACACATTTTAACAATTAATGTAGCCAGAACAAGATGTTCCTAGTTCCCTTTCCACAGCATGCTTTCTGTAAAGGTCAGGCTGCAGCTGAGCTGACAATAGACTAGCGAGACATCCTGTACTCCTCTTTGCTCTTGCTCTCTCGCTCTCCTGTACTCCTCTCTTTGAGGCTGAGCCCGTTGCGTAACAACCCCACCAAGGCAAGCCTGACTGGGCATGAACAGAGCTCCTTCTTCCCCTTTCTCTGCATAACAAATGGCACCCTATTTCCTATATAGTGCACAACTTTTGACCAGAGCCCTATTGGTAGAGGGGCAAAAGTAGTGCACTGTACGGGAATAGGGTGCCATTGGATGCTGTCCTTGTTATGTTTTACTTATCAGACATTGTCTGTTTTGGAATGTAAAAGCCTATTCTGACTGTACTGCCACTGGCAGAAATCTCTCACCCCTGTCTGTCTCCCAGACAAATACCTTCCTCTTCTGACTTACATTGGAAAAATTAAACAAGTAACCTCTCATCTAACATCATAAGCCAGCTTGCCCTACACACACACACACACACACACACACACACACACACACACACACACACACACACACACACACACACACACACACACACACACACACACACACACACACACACACACACACACACACACGCACACACAAGCCTAGGATTGGCAGGAGCTGTTCGCCTTATCACCTCTTCTATAAATGATTTGTGACAGTTTTTGAGACTGCTCTTTGTAGTTTATTATAGAAGGGCATAGTTTTCTGTTGTATCTCCCATGTTAAAGAGAGAAGACAGGTAAAGGAGGTTATGCCTATCATGCAGTCATAACCAACCCTGCAGGCCAGACAAAGATGTACATGTTATCCGTGGCATACTCAGGGAAACTTGTCTTGACAGAAAGATCTGGTGAAACTTCCAGGTACTGTCGCTTACGTATGTCTTGTCTCTTTCACGTGGGCACAATATGCTTGTCCAAAGCATCTCAGCTACCATGGTAGGTTTTTGTTTTGTGTCAGAGAAAAGTATTCTCGTCTGGGAAGAATCTAAGGGTTCTACATGGAACGCAAAGGGTTTTTTTCCAAAGTGTTCTCATATATACTGTACACTCTACTTAGAGTACACTCTACTCTGAACCCTTTGAAAACCCCTAGTTGTTTCAGGCAGAACCCTTTTTGCGCTCCATGTAGAACCCTTTCCACAAACGGTTCTACATTAGGAATTCCCAAACTCAGTCCTGGGTGCACATTTTGTTTTTTTGCTCTAGCACTACACAGCTGACTCTAATAACCAACTCATCATCGAGCTTTGATTATTTGAAGCACAGGTACTGAAACAAGTTACAGGTCTATGTTCCGGAGTTCTAAATTGAGCAGCTGCTGAAAATGAGCTCCTGTATATATTGAGATTTAAATGTTTTTTAGAGTGAAGTACATCGAAAAATCAAGAGAAAACTGCAAGACTCAATAGAAGACAAAACAAGGAACAAACCAAAAAAGACAGGCTTTTGAAAAGTAACTATTTTCATAAAATTGTACAGTTATCTTAGCTAGCTGAATTGCTAGCAGAATTGTTTACTTGTTGCTAAGCAGTTGCTAGGGACTCTCCTGGAAGAAGCTAGCTAGCTTACAAAGAATAACAACAAAAAATATCTAGTTAACAGAAGAAAGGAAGACCAAATAAGGACAAAGAAGGACAGAAAAAAAGGAAAGAAAGGGGACAGCAAAGTGAAACAGTCAGCACTTCTGTTTGCAGCCCCGTGTTTCTTCGTCCTAACGTAGTCTACACTGCTATCTGCCCAGCAGCAAGCCAGCTAGCAAACGTCCACCGTCTACCGAATAGCAGCACTGTAGAAACTATTACACTCAACTGAACGACTTGATTAGTGTAGTGTTAGCTAGCTACATAGTTGTCTTTGCTGTCTTCGTATCAAGATAATTGTGTAGTTTAGGCGTGTAGTCTTAGAGTGATTATCTTAATTTACCGAGGTTAGCTAGCCAGCTGTTTGTCGTCCTTAACGTAGGAGACACTGCTAGCTAGCCAACAGCTAATAGCGTCTACTGAATAGAACTTCCGCACTCAACAACCCGGTCGCATTCCGCTAGCTCCACAGGTAGTATCATTTTCATTTTCATTTCATTACAGCACAACGGTTTGATTTGTTTGATCGTACCTAGCTACATAGCTAGCTCCACATAGCCGTCTGTGTATCAAGATAATTGTGGTCTAGAACGATTTTCTGGGTTAGCTAGCCAGCTATTGTCGTTCTTTTAGCATAGCGTAACGTAATCAGCACTGCTCGCTCCAGCTGGCCCCCAATAGCAGCACTGCTTAGAAACTATTACACTCAACGGAACGACTTGATTAGTGTAGTGTCAACAACCGCAGCCACTGCCAGCTAGCCTACAAAGTCAACAACGCAGCCACTGCCAGCTAGCCTACTTCAGCAGTACTGTATCATTTTAATCATTTTAGTCAATAAGATTCTTGCACTACGTAAGCTTAACTTTCTGAACATTAGGAGCGTGTAGTCACTTGTCATTCCAATCTCCTTGCATTAGCGTAGCCTCTTCTGTAGCCTGTCAACTATGTGTCTGTCTATCCCTGTTCTGTCCCTCTCTGCACAGACCATACAAACGCTCCACACGCGTGGCGCGGCACCTAATCCTGAGTGGTCCCAGCGCGCACGACCCACGTGGAGTTCCAGGTCTCCGGTAGCCTCTGGAACTGCCGATCTGCGGCCAGCAAGGCGGGTTCATCTCAGCCTATGCCTCCCTCCAGTCCCTCGACTTCTTGGCACTGACGGAAACATGGATCACCACGAATGCACTACTCCTACTGCTCTCTTTCGTCCGCCCACGTGTTCTCGCACACCCCGAGGCTTCTGGTCAGCGGGGTGGTGGCACCGGGATCCTCATCTCTCCCCAAGTGGTCATTCTCTCTTTCTCCCCTTACCCCATCTGTCTATCGCCTCCTTTGAATTTCATGCTGTCACAGTTACCAGCCCTTTCAAGCTTAACATCCTTATCATTTATTGCCCTCCAGGTCCCCTCTGAGGAGTTCATCAATGAGCTTGATGCCTTGATAAGCTCCTTTCCTGAGGACGGCTCACCTCTCACAGTTCTGGGCGACTTTTAACCTCCCCGTCTACCTTTGACTCATTTCCTCTCTGCCTCCTTCTTTCCCACTCCTCTCCTCTTTTGACCTCACCCTCTCACCTTCCCCCTACTCACAAGGCAGGCAATACGGCTAGACCTCATCTTTACTAGATGCTGTTCTTCCACTAACCTCATTGCAACTCCCCTCCAAGTCTCCGACCACTACCTTGTATCCTTTTCCCTCTCGCTCTCATCAACACTTCCCACTGCCCCTACTCGGATGGTATCGCGCCGTCCCAACCTTGGCTCTCTCTCCCCGCTTCTCTCTCCTCTTCCATCCTATCATCTCTTCCCTCTGCTCAAACCTTCTCAACCTATCTCCTGATTCTGCCTCCTCAACCCTCCTCTCCTCCTTTCTGCATCCTTTGACTCTCTATGTCCCCTATCCTCCAGGCCGGCTCGGTCCTCCTCCCGCTCCGTGGCTCGACGACTCATTGCGAGCTCACAGAACAGAATCCGGGCAGCCGGCGGAAATGGAGGAATGCCTCCTGCGGACCTGGCATCCTTTCACTCCTCCTCTCTACATTTTCCTCCTCTGTCTCTGCTAAAGCCACTTTCTACCACTCTAAATTCCAAGCATCTGCCTCTAACCCTAGGAAGCTCTTTGCCACCTTCTCCTCCCTCCTGAATCCTCCTCCCCCCTCTGCAGATGACTTCGTCAACCATTTTGAAAAAGAAGGTCGGCGACATCCGATCCTTGTTTGCTAAGTCAAATGACACCGCTAGTTCTGCTCACACTGCCCTACCCTGTGCTCTGACCTCTTTCTCCTCTCTCCAGATGAAATCTTGCGTCTTGTGACGACCGGCCGCCCAACAACCTGCCCGCTTGACCCTATCCCTCCTCTCTTCTCCAGACCATTTCCGGAGACCTTCTCCCTTACCTCACCTCGCTCATCAACTCATCCCTGACCGCTGGCTACGTCCCTTCCGTCTTCAAAGAGAGCGAGAGTTGCACCCCCTTCTGAAAAAACCTACACTCGATCCCTCCGATGTCAACAACTACAGACCAGTATCCCTTCTTTCTTTTCTCTCCAAAACTCTTGAACGTGCCGTCCTTGGCCAGCTCTCCCGCTATCTCTCTCAGAATGACCTTCTTGATCCAAATCAGTCAGGTTTCAAGACTAGTCATTCAACTGAGACTGCTCTTCTCTGTATCACGGAGGCGCTCCGCACTGCTAAAGCTAACTCTCTCTCCTCTGCTCTCATCCTTCTAGACCTATCGGCTGCCTTCGATACTGTGAACCATCAGATCCTCCTCTCCACCCTCTCCGAGTTGGGCATCTCCGGCGCGGCCCACGCTTGGATTGCGTCCTACCTGACAGGTCGCTCCTACCAGGTGGCGTGGCGAGAATCTGTCTCCTCACCACGCGCTCTCACCACTGGTGTCCCCCAGGGCTCTGTTCTAGGCCCTCTCCTATTCTCGCTATACACCAAGTCACTTGGCTCTGTCATAACCTCACATGGTCTCTCCTATCATTGCTATGCAGACGACACACAATTAATCTTCTCCTTTCCCCCTTCTGATGACCAGGTGGCGAATCGCATCTCTGCATGTCTGGCAGACATATCAGTGTGGATGACGGATCACCACCTCAAGCTGAACCTCGGCAAGACGGAGCTGCTCTTCCTCCCGGGGAAGGACTGCCCGTTCCATGATCTCGCCATCACGGTTGACAACTCCATTGTGTCCTCCTCCCAGAGCGCTAAGAACCTTGGCGTGATCCTGGACAACACCCTGTCGTTCTCAACTAACATCAAGGCGGTGGCCCGTTCCTGTAGGTTCATGCTCTACAACATCCGCAGAGTACGACCCTGCCTCACACAGGAAGCGGCGCAGGTCCTAATCCAGGCACTTGTCATCTCCCGTCTGGATTACTGCAACTCGCTGTTGGCTGGGCTCCCTGCCTGTGCCATTAAACCCCTACAACTCATCCAGAACGCACGCAGCCCGTCTGGTGTTCAACCTTCCCAAGTTCTCTCACGTCACCCCGCTCCTCCGCTCTCTCCACTGGCTTCCAGTTGAAGCTCGCATCCGCTACAAGACCATGGTGCTTGCCTACGGGCTGTGAGGGGAGCGGCACCTCAGTACCTCCAGGCTCTGATCAGGCCCTACACCCAAACAAGGGCACTGCGTTCATCCACCTCTGGCCTGCTCGCCTCCCTACCACTGAGGAAGTACAGTTCCCGCTCAGCCCAGTCAAAACTGTTCGCTGCTCTGGCCCCCAATGGTGGAACAAACTCCCTCACGACGCCAGGACAGCGGAGTCAATCACTACACCTTCCGGAGACACCTGAAACCCCACCTCTTTAAGGAATACCTAGGATAGGATAAAGTAATCCTTCTCACCCCCCCCTTAAAAGATTTAGATGCACTATTGTAAAGTGGCTGTTCCACTGGATGTCATAAGGTGAATGCACCAATTTGTAAGTCGCTCTGGATAAGAGCGTCTGCTAAATGACTTAAATGTAAATGTAATG
>NW_026286638.1:0-3834 GCF_023373465.1 Oncorhynchus keta | reverse complement strand
CACTGTCTCTCACCCATTACAACCAGCATGTCCAGAGATACAACCTCTCTCATCATCACCCAGTGCCTGGGCTTACCTCCGTTACCCGCACCCCACCATACCCCTGTCTGCGCATTATGCCCTGAATATATTCTACCATGCCCAGAAACCTGCTCCTCTTATCCTCTGCCCCCAACGCTCTAGGCGACCAGTTTTGATAGCCTTTAGCCGCACCTCATACTACTCCTTCTCTGTTCCGCGGGTGATGTGGAGGTAAACCCAGGCCCTGCATGTCCCCAGGTACCCTCATTTGTTGACTTCTGTGATCGAAAAGTCTTGGTTTTATGCATGTCAACATCAGAAGCCTCCTCCCTAAGTTTGTTTTACTCACTGCTTTAGCACACTCTGCTAACCCTGATGTCCTTGCCGTGTCTGGAATCCTGGCTCAGGAAGGCCACCAAAATTCAGAGATTTCCATACCCAACTATAACATCTTCCGTCAAGATAGAACTGCCAAAGGGGGCGGAGTCGCAGTCTACTGCAGAGATAGCCTGCAAAGTAATGTCATACTTTCCAGGTCCATACCCAAACAGTTTGAACTACTAATTTTGAAAATTACTCTTCCAGAAACAAGTCTCTCACTGTTGCCGCCTGCTACCGACCCCCGTCAGCTCCCAGCTGTGCCCTGGACACCATTTGTGAATTGATCGCCCCCATCTAGCTTCAGAGTTTGTTCTGTTAGGTGACCTAAACTGGGATATGCTTAACACCCCGGCAGTCCTACAATCTAAGCTAGATGCCCTCAATCTCACGCAAATCATCAAGGAACCCACCAGGTACAACCCTAACTCTGTAAACAAGGGCACCTCATAGACGCCATCCTGACCAACTGGCCCTCCAAATATACCTCCGCTGTCTTCAACCAGGATCTCAGCGATCACTGCCTCATCGCCTGTATCCGCCACGGAGCCGCAGTCAAACGACCACCCTCATCACTGTCAAACGCTCCCTAAAACACTTCTGTGAGCAGGCCTTTCTAATCGACCTGGCCCGTGTATCCTGGAAGGACATTGACCTCATCCCGTCAGTTGAGGATGCCTGGTCATTCTTTAAAAGTAACTTCCTCACCATTTTGATAAGCATGCTCCGTTCAAAAATGCAGAACCAAGAACAGATACAGCCCTTGGTTCACCCAGACCTGACTGCCCTCGACCAGCACAAAAACATCCTGTGGCGGACTGCAATAGCATCGAATAGCCCCGTGATATGCAACTGTTCAGGGAAGTCAGGAACCAATACACGCAGTCAGTCAGGAAAGCTAAGGCCAGCTTCTTCAGGCAAAAGTTTGCATCCTGTAGCTCCAACTCCAAAAAGTTCTGGGACACTGTGAAGTCCATGGAGAACAAGAGCACCTCCTCCAGCTGCCCACTGCACTGAGGCTAGGAAACACGGTCTCCACCGATAAATCCATGATTATCGAAAACTTCAATAAGCACTTCTCAACGGCTGGCCATGCCTTCCGCCTGGCTACTCCAACCTCGCCAACAGCTCCGCCCCGTAGTTCCTCACCCAAGCCTCTCCAGGTTCTCCTTTACCCAAATCCAGATAGCAGATGTTCTGAAAGAGCTGCAAACCTGGACCCGTACAAATCAGCTGGGCTTGACAATCTGGACCCGCTATTTCTGAAACTATCTGCCGCCATTGTCGCAACCCCTATTACCAGCCTGTTCAACCTCTCTTCATATCGTCTGAGATCCCCAAGATTGAAAGCTGCCGCAGTCATCCCCTCTTCAAAGGAGGAGACACCCTGGACCCAAACTGCTATAGACCTATATCCATCCTGCCCTGCCTATCTAAGGTCTTCGAAAAGCCAAGTCAACAAACAGGTCACTGACCATCTCGAATCCCACCGTACCTTCTCCGCTGTGCAATCTGGTTTCCGAGCCGGTCACGGGTGCACCTCAGCCACACTCAAGGTACTAAATGATATCATAACCGCCCCATCGATAAAAGACAGTACTGTGCAGCCGTCTTCATCGACCTCGCTAAGGCTTTCACTCTGTCAATCACCAAATTCTTATCGGCAGACTCAACAGCCCTCGGTTTTTCGGATGACTGCCTTGCCTGGTTCACTCAATTACTTTGCAGACAGAGTTCAGTGTGTCAAATCAGAGGGCATGCTGTCCGGTCCTCTGGCAGTCTCTATGGGGGTGCCACAGGGTTCAATTCTCGGGCCGACTCTTTTCTGTATATATCAATGATGTTGCTCTTGCTGCGGGCGATTCCCGATCCACCCTACGCAGACGACACCATTCTATATATACTGCCCGTCATTGACACTGTGCTATCAAACCTCCAAACGAGCTTCAATGCCATACAGCACTTCCTTCCGTGGCCTCCAACTGCTCTTAAACGCGAGTAAAACCAAATGCATGCTTTTTTCAACCGATCGCTGCCTGCACCCGCATGCCCGACTAGCATCACCACCCTGGATGGTTCCAACCTTGAATATGTGGACATCTATAAGTACCTAGGTGTCTGGCTAGACTGCAAACTCTCCTTCCAGACTCACATCAAACATCTCCAATCAAAAATCAAATCCAGAGTCGGCTTTCTATTCCGCAACAAAGCCTCCTTCACCACGCTGCCAAGCTTACCCTAGTAAACTGACTATCCTACCGATCCTCGACTTCGCGATGTCATCTACAAAATGGCTTCCAACACTCTACTCAGCAAACTGGATGCAGTCTATCACAGTGCCATCCGTTTTGTCACTAAAGCACCTTATACCACCCACCACTGCGACTTGTATGCTCTAGTCGGTTGGCCCTCACTACATATTCGTCGCCAGACCCACTGGCTCCAGGTCATTTACAAGTCCATGCTAGGTAAAGCTCCGCCTTATCTCAGTTCACTGGTCACGATGGCAACACCCATCCGTAGCACGCGCTCCAGCAGGTGTATCTCACTGATCATCCCTAAAGCCAACACCATTTGGGCCGCCTTTCGTTCCAGTACTCTGCTGCCTGTGACTGGAACGAATTGCAAAATCGCTGAAGTTGGAGACTTTTATCTCCCTCACCAACTTCAAACATCAGCTATCCGAGCAGCTAACCGACGCTGCAGCTGTACATAGTCTATAGGTAAATAGCTCACCCTTTTTCACCTACCTCATTCCCATACTGTTTTTATACTGTTTTTATTTATTTACTTTTCTGCTCTTTGCACACCAATATCTCTACCTGTACATGCCCATCTGATCATTTATCACTCCAGTGTTAATCTGCAAAATTGTATTATTCGCCTACCTCCTCATGCCTTTTGCACACATTGTATATAGACTGCCCATTTTTTTCTACTGTGTTATTGACTTGCTAATTGTTTACTCCATGTGTAACTCTGTGTTGTCTGTTCACACTGCTATGCTTTTATCTTGGCCAGGTCGCAGTTGCAAATGAGAACTTGTTCTCAACTAGCCTACCTGGTTAAATAAAGGTGAAATAAAAAATAAATAAAAGTCTCTCTCTCTCTTTCTGTCTCTCTCTCTCACTGTCTCTCTCACTCTTTCTGTCTGTCTCTCTCTCTCTCTCTCTCTCTCTCTCTCACTGTCTCTCTCTCTCTTTTCTGTCTCTCTCTCTCTCACTGTCTCTCTCTCTTGTTCTGTCTCTCTCTCTTGTTCTGTCTCTCTCTCACTGTCTCTCTCTTTCTCTCTCACTGTCTCTCTCACTCACTGTCTCTCTCTCTCTTTCTGTCTCTCTCTCTCTTTCTGTCTCTCTCTCTCTCACTGTCTCTCTCTCTTTCTGTCTCTCTCTCTGGCCCTTCAATAATAAGGAGGAGTGAGTTTGAGAGGTAAAT
>NW_026286637.1:0-5178 GCF_023373465.1 Oncorhynchus keta | reverse complement strand
GGCAGTAATGCCAAAGAAAGTTTCAAAAGAAAGTTTCAAGTTTTAATGTCACGTTCACAAGGACAGTGAAATGCTTTTCTTGCAAACTCTAAAAGCCCTGAACAATGCAGTAATCCATATCAATGTGGTACCTAAATAACAAGGTAGAACAAAAACACAGGAGATATAAAAATAAGAAATAAGATCATGAGAAGTTAGCTACTGTAGATACAGGGTCAGTTCCAGTATCATAATAACGGTGTGCAGGGATACTGGAGGTAGATATGTACAGTGCTGCTTTCAGAAAGTAGTCACCCCCCCCCGAGACTTATCCCACATGTTGTGTTACTGCCTGAATTCAAAATGGATCAAATAAAATAAATTATCTCACTCATCTACACACAATACCCCATAATGACAAAGGGAAAACATGTTTTTAGGTAGACATTTTTGCAAATATATTGAAAATGAAACCAGGTTTTCCTCTAGGATTTTGCCTGTGCTTAACTCCATTTAATTTATTTTTTATTCCTGTTAAACTCCCTAATCCTTAACGATGACAAGCATACCCATAACATGATGCAGCCCCCACTATGCTTGAAAATATGGTGGTCTACTCAGTAATGAGTTGTATTGGATTTACCCCCATACCCCTGAACCAGCCCTGTCTCCCCCTCCCCATACCCCTGAACCAGCCCTGTCTCCCCATCCTCATACCCCTGAACCAGCCCTGTCTCCCCATCCTCATACCCCTGAACCAGCCCTGTCTCCCCATCCCCATCCCCCTGAACCAGCCCTGTCTCCCCATACCCCTGAACCAGCCCTGTCTCCCCATCCTCATACCCCTGAACCAGCCCTGTCTCCCCTCCTCATCCCTGAACCAGCCCTGTCTCCCTGCCACCCTGGAACCAGCCCCTCCCCATCCCCCTGAACCAGCCCTGTCTCCCCATACCCCCAGCCCTGTCTCCCATACCCCTGGAACCAGCCCTGTCTCCCCACCCCTGAACCAGCCCTGTCTCCCCATCCCCCTGAACCAGCCCTGTCTCCCCCATCCTCATATCCCCCTGAACCAGCCCTGTCTCCCCATCCCCACCCCCTGAACCAGCCCTGTCCCCATCCCCATACCCCTGAACCAGCCCTGTCTCCCCCCCCCTGGACCCCCCTGAACCAGCCCTGTCTCCCCATCCCCATACCCCTGAACCAGCCCTGTCTCCCCATCCCCATCCCCCTGAACCAGCCCTGTCTCCCCATCCCTATCCCTATGAACCAGCCCTGTCTCCCCATCCTCATACCCCTGAACCAGCCCTGTCTCCCATCCTCATACCCCTGAACCAGCCCTGTCTCCCATCCTCATACACCTGAACCAGCCCTACTCCCAACTGAAGGAGGTGAGCAGCATTGTGTTGAATGACATGTCAGTTGGCATAATTGCAGGTACTGCAATGCATTGTGGACAGGAATGTGATTCTCCAGTCAGGAAAAATCTCACTTGACACAGAAGGCTGCCAATATCAGTCTTAAAGGAAGAGATGCAGGCTTTTGGAGATGGATGAGAGTCTCTCCTGTCGGAGGCAACACTGATTGCCACGCAAAGGGATGTTGAACCTCAATTTAGCAAGGAACACAGCCGCCAGAGGAAGAGATTCCATGATGAGATCTCTCAAGAGGAGACGGCTCAGGACAGTGCAGCAACGGTGTTTTCGGAACACAGTGTTTTTACTGCTATGGATGACATCATAAGTGACCTGGACACTAGGTTCCAGAACACAGTGATTTTACTGCTATGGACGACATCATAAGTGACCTGGACACTAGGTTCTAGAACACAGTGTTTTTACTGCTATGGACGACATCATAAGTGACCTGGACACCAGGTTCCAGAACACAGTGTTTATACTGCTATGGATGACATCATAAGTGACCTGGACACCAGGTTCTAGAACACAGTGTTTTTACTGCTATGGACGACATCATAAGTGACCTGGACACTAGGTTCCAGAACACAGTGTTTTTACTGCTATGGATGACATCATAAGTGACCTGGACACTAGGTTCCAGAACACAGTGTTTTTACTGCTATGGACGACATCATAAGTGACCTGGACACTAGGTTCCAGAACACAGTGTTTTTACTGCTATGGATGACATCATAAGTGACCTGGACACTAGGTTCCAGAACACAGTGTTTTTACTGCTATGGACGACATCATAAGTGACCTGGACACTAGGTTCCAGAACACAGTGTTTTTACTGCTATGGACGACATCATAAGTGACCTGGACACCAGGTTCCAGAACACAGTGTTTTTACTGCTATGGATGACATCATAAGTGACCTGGACACTAGGTTCCAGAACACAGTGTTTTTACTGCTATGGACGACATCATAAGTGACCTGGACACTAGGTTCCAGAACACAGTGTTTTTACTGCTATGGACGACATCATAAGTGACCTGGACACTAGGTTCCAGAACACAGTGTTTTTACTGCTATGGACGACATCATAAGTGACCTGGACACCAGGTTCCAGAACACAGTGTTTTTACTGCTATGGACGACATCATAAGTGACCTGGACACCAGGTTCCAGAACACAGTGTTTTACTGCTATGGACGACATCATAAGTGACCTGGACACCAGGTTCCAGAACACAGTGTTTTTACTGCTATGGATGACATCATATGACCTGGACACCAGGTTCCAGAACACAGTGTTTTTACTGCTATGGACGACATCATAAGTGACCTGGACACTAGGTTCCAGAACACAGTGTTTTTACTGCTATGGATGACATCATAAGTGACCTGGACACTAGGTTCCAGAACACAGTGTTTTTACTGCTATGGATGACATCATAAGTGACCTGGACACTAGGTTCCAGAACACAGTGTTTTTACTGCTATGGATGACATCATAAGTGACCTGGACACTAGGTTCCAGAACACAGTGTTTTTACTGCTATGGACGACATCATAAGTGACCTGGACACTAGGTTCCAGAACACAGTGTTTTTACTGCTATGGATGACATCATAAGTGACCTGGACACTAGGTTCCAGAACACAGTGTTTTTTACTGCTATGGACGACATCATAAGTGACCTGGACACTAGGTTCCAGAACACAGTGTTTTTACTGCTATGGACGACATCATAAGTGACCTGGACACTAGGTTCCAGAACACAGTGTTTTTACTGCTATGGACGACATCATAAGTGACCTGGACACTAGGTTCCAGAACACAGTGTTTTTACTGCTATGGACGACATCATAAGTGACCTGGACACCAGGTTCCAGAACACAGTGTTTTTACTGCTATGGACGACATCATAAGTGACCTGGACACCAGGTTCCAGAACACAGTGTTTTTACTGCTATGGACGACATCATAAGTGACCTGGACACTAGGTTCCAGAACACAGTGTTTTTACTGCTATGGATGACATCATAAGTGACCTGGACACTAGGTTCCAGAACACAGTGTTTTTACTGCTATGGACGACATCATAAGTGACCTGGACACCAGGTTCCAGAACACAGTGTTTTTACTGCTATGGACGACATCATAAGTGACCTGGACACTAGGTTCCAGAACACAGTGTTTTTACTGCTATGGATGACATCATAAGTGACCTGGACACTAGGTTCCAGAACACAGTGTTTTTACTGCTATGGATGACATCATAAGTGACCTGGACACTAGGTTCCAGAACACAGTGTTTTTACTGCTATGGACGACATCATAAGTGACCTGGACACCAGGTTCCAGAACACAGTGTTTTTACTGCTATGGATGACATCATAAGTGACCTGGACACTAGGTTCCAGAACACAGTGTTTTTACTGCTATGGACGACATCATAAGTGACCTGGACACTGGTTCCAGAACACAGTGTTTTTACTGTTATGGACAGATTAGTGAGGATAAAGTCCCTATGTGTGCCAACCACTGATCATGGTTCCAGAACACAGTGTTTTTAAGACACCTGCTATAGACGACATCCTAACCTGTCCCCTCTTGGTTCCAGAACACAGTGACTCTGTTTAACCTGCCCCTATTGGTCTCCTGACACTCATCCTGACCTGTCCACTCTGGTCTCCTGAACACAGTGTATTTGCTGCACTTTCCCCATCCTAACCTGTCCCTCTTGGTTCCAGAACACAGTGTTTTCCTAACCTGCTGTATATACTGACACTTTCCCCTCCTAACCTGTCTCCTGGACATCATAAGTGACCTGTCCCATCTTGGTCTCCTGAACACAGTGTTTTTATGCTGACACTTACCCCCTCCTAACCTGTCCACTCTTGGTTCTCAGAACACCTGAACACTGTATATACTGACACTGTCCCTCCTAACTGACCTGGACACTTGGTTCCACCTGAACACTGTATATACTGACACTTTCCCTCCTAACCTGTCCCCTCTTGGTCTCCTGAACACTGTATATACTGACACTTTCCCTCCTAACCTGTCCCCTCTTGGTCTCCTGAACACTGTATATACTGACACTGTCCCCTCCTAACCTGTCCCCTCTTGGTCTCCTGAACACTGTATATGCTGACTCTGTCCCTCCTAACCTGTCCCCTCTTGGTCTCCTGAACACTGTATATACTGACACTGTCCCCTCCTAACCTGTCCCCTCTTGGTCTCCTGAACACCTGAACACTGTATATACTGCCACTTTCCCCTCCTAACCTGTCCCCTCTTGGTCTCCTGAATGAAATTAGTAAAATGCAAAGCATTTTGGGAGAAGTGTGCATTTCATTAGGTATGTTTTGCACACTGCCGGTGGCTGTTGCTGGTGGTGAGAGAGCTTTCAGAAAGCTAAAAACGGATTAAAAAACTATCTGAAGTCCACTATGTCCCTGGACAGGCTTTGCAGTCTTGTCATGCTGTCCATTGAAAGTACGTTAGCTAGAAAGCTGGACTTCAAAGACTTGATCAGGGACTTTGCTAGTAAGAAGGCTGGGCGCTGGGCTCTTGGTGAGTAAGGCTGAGCCAGTGATAGCTGTTAAATGGCTGTGGATATTGGATCACGACACACATGATGCCCACAGGCTGAGAACAAGACTGAGAACAAGTTAAATCTCAAACTAATGACTGGATTGCCATAATATTTGTTGTGCCCAATCAAGACCCCAAGTGGAAGAAACCTGTCGATTTGGTGACCTCTTGACCTTTCCACTAGCGCCACCATGGG
>NW_026286636.1:0-13167 GCF_023373465.1 Oncorhynchus keta | reverse complement strand
CTAGTCACTTTACCCTGCCTTCATGTACATATCTATGTCAAATACCTCTGGTACTCTCTCTATATAGCTTCATTCTTGTTCTTGTGTTACTATTGAACTTGTTTCTTCTTTTTCTTTTCTTCTTCTTTTTTTAACTCTGCATCGTTGGCTCCTCAGCAAGCATTTCACGATTAAGTCTACACCCGTTGTATTCAGCACCTTGTTTACATGTGGCCTTGGCAATACAAGCATCAAGCTAATTACTAGAGACACGAACACTAAGCTGGAAGCCATTAACATTCCCCTGTAGGTAGCACACATGCATGCCACATGCACACACACACACACACACACACACACACACACACACACACACACACACACACACACACACACACACACACACACACACACACACACACTCTGAAGCCTACAGTAGTGTTTCACGCCAAACTTTAGTTAGATCTCTGTGTTGTCATGATCTGCCCCAGGTGATGCTGTAACGCAGCATCACTCTATAATTAATAGGAGGTGACTGTAGGCCTGAATGGCACACGACATGCCTCAATTGGCCTGTCATTGACCTCCAGTGATTCTTTTTTGAGGTTTATGTTTTGATGTTGTAAAGGTTCAGGATTCAGCATTGGATGTTTGGATGTTAGCTATGATGTTATGTACTGTAGGTCTGGACATCAGGTTTAGATGTTGTGTTGTTATGAAGAGGACATCAGAGGTAGATGTTGTGTTGTTATGAAGAGGACATCAGAGGTAGGTGTTGTGTTGTTATGAAGAGGACATCAGAGGTAGATGTTGTTATGAAGAGGACATCAGAGGTAGATGTTGTGTTGTTATGAAGAGGACATCAGAGGTAGATGTTGTGTTGTTATGAAGAGGACATCGGAGGTAGATGTTGTTATGAAGAGGACATCAGAGGTAGGTGTTGTGTTGTTATGAAGAGGACATCAGAGGTAGATGTTGTTATGAAGAGGACATCAGAGGTAGGTGTTGTTATGAAGAGGACATCAGAGGTAGATGTTGTGTTGTTATGAAGAGGACATCAGAGGTAGATGTTGTGTTGTTATGAAGAGGACATCGGAGGTAGATGGTGTTATGAAGAGGACATCCGAGGTAGATGTTGTGTTGTTATGAAGAGGACATCAGAGGTAGATGTTGTTATGAAGAGGACATCAGAGGTAGGTGTTGTGTTGTTATGAAGAGGACATCGGAGGTAGATGTTGTGTTGTTATGAAGAGGACATCAGAGGTAGATGTTGTGTTGTTATGAAGAGGACATCAGAGGTAGATGTTGTGTTGTTATGAAGAGGACATCAGAGGTAGATGTTGTGTTGTTATGAAGAGGACATCAGAGGTAGATGTTGTGTTGTTATGAAGAGGACATCAGAGGTAGATGTTGTGTTGTTATGAAGAGGACATCGGAGGTAGGTGTTGTGATGTTATGAAGAGGACATCGGAGGTAGATGTTGTGTTGTTATGAAGAGGACATCAGAGGTAGGTGTTGTGTTGTTATGAAGAGGACATCAGAGGTAGGTGTTGTGTTGTTATGAAGAGGACATCGGAGGTAGATGTTGTGTTGTTATGAAGAGGACATCAGAGGTAGGTGTTGTGTTGTTATGAAGAGGACATCGGAGGTAGATGTTGTTATGAAGAGGACATCGGAGGTAGATGTTGTTATGAAGAGGACATCAGAGGTAGATGTTGTGTTGTTATGAAGAGGACATCAGAGGTAGATGTTGTGTTGTTATGAAGAGGACATCAGAGGTAGATGTTGTGTTGTTATGAAGAGGACATCAGAGGTAGATGTTGTTATGAAGAGGACATCAGAGGTAGGTGTTGTTATGAAGAGGACATCAGAGGTAGATGTTGTGTTGTTATGAAGAGGACATCAGAGGTAGGTGTTGTTATGAAGAGGACATCAGAGGTGCCCGATGGTTGATATTGGAGAGTGTTGTTCACCATGTCTGCTGTTTTTCTGCTAATGGCATAATTAGGGTTGGTATCGCTGCTGAGGTCAGAGATCAATCCATTTATGGGTGGAGGTTCACTAATTAGCGACGAGTGGGGACTAACCCCGTCTGATAGCTTGCACATTTGTAGAACATTTTTTTCTCCTAATTTTCCAAAGTTTGGTTTTCGGGATACGTTGGAAGCTGCAAAGACTATTTTAATCTATTTATAGACTTTAATCGAGCCATCAGTACTGTACCAGTACTGTGGGAGTTGGACGTGAATGAATTTGCAAAAGCAAATTTCATTAATTAATCAATGATAATGATGAATCATACCTGGATAGGCTATCTGGGAATTAAACTTGACTTAACCTAGGAAGTTGGTTCATCTAGGTTACCATTGCCAAGTTTAAAATGTCTCATTTAATTGGAAGAACCTAAAAAGTATGTTCAACTATTTCATTTATTAAATTGAATGAGACAATGATATCCAATCAATTGGGATTGTCTGGATTATCATAAAAGTACCAGTAGTTTAAATGTTAGGTTCTATTCACCACTAGACTCACCTCTCCCTAAGGTCGAAGCCACATGGGATTCCCGCTGGAGGCGGGACTTCCGTCAGTACCGGGTTACTAAATGTGCTTTTCCAAAGCAAATTTTATTGATTGATCAATTTTAATAATAAATCAAACCTGTATAGGGAATTGGGAATCAAACTTTACATTAACCTGAAAACCTTGTTGGTCTTGTTGGTCAGAAGCTAGCCAGGAGCTAGCCAGAAGCTAGCCAGAAGCTCATCCAGAAGCTCATCCAGAAGCTAATCAGAAGCTAGTTAGCTTCTTTACTAGCTAATCGTTAGTATTCAGCTAACCACGGTTTGTGGTCATCAGCTATCCTTTAGCTCGAAAATCTATCGCCAGTTTTGTACGGCGCAGCGCGACTCGGAACGGAACATACCGGACCAATTTTTCTCTCCATGTCCCTGGATTTCAACCGCTAACTCTGGACATTCATACCTGGATCTCACAGCTAGCTAGCTGCTATCCGTGTGACTATCGGCTTTCGTCGATTCCGGAGCAAACATCAATTATTCCGGAGCTAGCCAGCTGAAGAGTTCCATCAATCACTCCTGGGCTACAATCACCTATCCGGACCCGTATTACTGCCTACGCGGAGCCCCACCGGGTCTTCACAACTAGACTGCCGACATTATCTACCCGAAGCGATTTCTCCGGCTGGCTCCTCCGTCGCGACGTTACCTGAACGCCCATCTGCGGCCCGCTAGCCGTTAGCTGTCTTATCGGCTGCTATCTGAATAGACAATCGGACAATTTATTTATTTATTTTTATTTTTATTATTGTTATTTTTTACTTCTTAACCTCTATAACTATATCTATTGTTTTTTTGTGTGATTTGGATTAATCCCCTCTACCACACGGAACCCCACTAATCTACTGACGGAATGAAAGAGGTGGCGAATAACAAACCTCCATCCTATGTAGCTTGCTACAGTGGCTGGCTAGCTGTCTAAATCGCTGTGACCCCAACCAATCTCTCTACTCACTGGACCCTTTTGATCCTTTATTCGCATACCTCTCCTTAATGTCAATATGCCTTGTCCATGCAGCTGTTCTGGTTAGTGTTTATTGGCTTATTTCACTGTAGAGCCTCTAGCCCTGCTCATTATACCTTATCCAACCTTTTTCAGTTCCACCGCCCACACATGCAATGACATCTCCTGGTTTCAATGTTGTTTAGAGACAATATCTCTTTCTCTTCATCCTCAATACCTAGGTTTTACCTCACTGTATTCACATCCTGCCATACTTTGTCTGTACATTATACCTTGATGCTATTTTATCGCCCCCAGAAACCTCCTTTTTACTCTCTGTTCCAGACGTTCTAGACAACCACCTCTATTGTATTTAGCCGTACCCTTATTCTACTCCTCCTCTGTTCCTCTGGCGATGTAGAGGTGAATCAAGCCCTGCAGTGCCTAGCTCCACTCCTATTCCCCAGGCGCTCTCTTTTGACGACTTCTGTAACCGTAATAGCCTTGGTTTCATGCATGTTAACATTCGAAGCCTCCTCCCTAAGTTTGTTCTATTCACTGCTTTAGCACACTCTGCCAAACCGGATGTTCTAGCTGTGTATAAATCCTGGCTTAGGAAGACCACAAAAATTCAGAAATTATAATCCCAAACTACAACATTTTCAGACAAAATAGAACTGCCAAAGGTTGCGGTGTTGCAATCAAATCAAATATCAAATCAAATGTATTTATAAAGCCCTTCGTACATCAGCTGATATCTCAAAGTGCTGTACAGAAACGCAGCCTAAATCCCCAAACAGCAAGCAATGCAGGTGTAGAAGCACGGTGGCTAGGAAAAACTCCCTAGAAATCTACTGCAAAGATAGCCTGCAGAGTTCTGTCCTACTATCCAGGTCTGTACCCAAACAATTTGAACTTCTACTTTTAAAAATCCACCTCTCTAAAAACAAGTCTCTCACTCAAATTATCAATGAACCTACCAGGTACCTCTCCGAAGCCTTAAACACGGGCACCCTCATAGATATCACCCTAACCAACTTGCCCTTTAAATACACCTCTGCTGTCTTCAACCAAGATCTCAGCGATCACTGCCTCATTGCCTGCATCCGTAATGGGTCAGCGGTCAAACGACCTCCACTCATCACTGTCAAACGCTCCCTGAAACCCTTCAGCGAGCAGGCCTTTCTAATCGACCTGGCTGGGTATCCTGGAAGGATATTGATCTCATACCGTCAGTAGAGGATGCCTGGATATTTTTTTAAATGCCTCCTAACCATCTTAAATAAACATGCCCCATTCAAGAAATGTAGAACCAGGAACAGATATAGCCCTTGGTTCTCCCCAGACCTGACTGCCCTTAACCAACACAAAACATCCTATGACGTTCTGCATTAGTACCAACAGCCCCTGTGATATGCAGCTGTTCAGGGAAGCTAGAAACCATTATACACAGGCAGATAGAGAAGCCAAGGCTAGCTTTTCAAGCAGAAATTTGCTTCCTGCAACACTAATTCAAAAGTTCTGGGACACTGTAAAGTCCATGGAGAATAAGAACACCTCCTCCCAGCTGCCCACTGCACTGAAGATAGGAAACACTGTCACCACTGATAAATCTACCATAATTGAGAATTTCAATAAGCATTTTTCTACGGCTGGCCATGCTTTCCACCTGGCTACTCCTACCCCGGTCAACAGCACTGCACCCCCACAGCAACTCGCCCAAGCCTTCCCCATTTCTGCTTCTCCCAAATCCGTTCAGCTGATGTTCTGAAAGAGCTGCAAATTGTGGACCCCTACAAATCAGCCGGGCTAGACAATCTGTACCCTTTCTTTCTAAAATTATCTGCCAAAATTGTTGCCACCCCTATTACTCGCCTGTTCAACCTCTCTTTCGTGTTGTCTGAGATTCCCAAAGATTGAAAGCAGCTGCGGTCATCCCCCTCTTCAAAGGGGGACACTCTTGACCCAAACTGCTACAGACCTATATCTATCCTACCATGCCTTTCTAAGGTCTTCGGAAGCCAAGTCAACAAACAGATTACCGACCATTTCGAATTTCACCATACCTTCTCTGCTATGCAATCTGGTTTCAGAGCTGGTCATTGGTGCACCTCAGCCACGCTCAAGGTCCTAAACTATATCTTAACCGCCGTCGATAAGAAACAATACTGTGCAGCCGTATTCATTGCTCTGGCCAAGGCTTTCGACTCTGTCAATCACCACATCCTCATTGGCAGACTCGACAGCCTTGGTTTCTCAAATGATTGCCTCGCCTGGTTCACCAACTACTTCTCTGATAGAGTTCAGTGTGTCAAATCGGAGGGTCTGCTGTCTGGACCTCTGGCAGTCTCTATGGGGGTGCCACAGGGTTCAATTCTTGGACCGACTCTCTTCTCTGTATACATCAATGAGGTCGCTCTTGCTGCTGGTGAGTCTCTGAGTCTCCTCTACGCAGACAACACCATTCTGTATACTTCTGGCCCTTCTTTGGACACTGTGTTAACCACCCTCCAGGCAAGCTTCAATGCCATACAACTCTCCTTCCATGGCCTCCAATTGCTCTTAAATACAAGTAAAACTAAATGCATGCTCTTCAACCGATCGCTGCCTGCACCTGCCCGCCTGTCCAACATCACTACTCTGGACGGCTCTGACTTAGAATACGTGGACAACTACAAATACTTAGGTGTCTGGTTAGACTGTAAACTCTCCTTCCAGACCCATATCAAACATCTCCAATCCAAAGTTAAATCTATAATTGGCTTCCTATTTTGCAACAAAGCATCCTTCACTCATGCTGCCAAACATACCCTTGTAAAACTGACCATCCTACCAATCCTCGACTTTGGCGATGTCATTTACAAAATAGCCTCCAATACCCTACTCAACAAATTGGATGCAGTCTATCACAGTGCAATCCGTTTTGTCACCAAAGCCCCATATACTACCCACCATTGCGACATGTACTCTCTCGTTGGCTGGTCCTCGCTTCATACTCGTCGCCAAACCCCCTGGCTCCATGTTATCTACAAGACCCTGCTAGGTAAAGTCCCCCCTTATCTCAGCTCGCTGGTCACCATAGCATCTCCCACCTGTAGCACACGCTCCAGCAGGTATATCTCTCTAGTCACCCCCAAAAACAATTCTTTCTTTGGCCGCCTCTCCTTCCAGTTCTCTGCTGCCAATGACTGGAACGGACTACAAAAATCTCTGAAACTGGAAACACTTATCTCCCTCACTAGCTTTAAGCACCAACTGTCAGAGCAGCTCACAGATTACTGCACCTGTACATAGCCCACCTATAATTTAGCCCAAACAACTGCCTCTTTCCCAACTGTATTTAATTAATTTATTTATTTTGCTCCTTTGCACCCCATTATTTTTATTTCTACTTTGCACATTCTTCCATTGCAAATCTACCATTCCAGTGTTTTACTTGCTATATTGTATTTACTTTGCCACCATGGCCTTTTTTGCCTTTACCTCTTATCTCACCTCATTTGCTCACATCGTATATAGACTTGTTTATACTGTATTATTGACTGTATGTTTGTTTTACTCCATGTGTAACTCTGTGTCGTTGTATGTGTCGAACTGCTTTGCTTTATCTTGGCCAGCTCACAATTGTAAATGAGAATTTGTTCTCAACTTGCCTACCTGGTTAAATAAAGGTGAAATAAATGTTTAAAAAGTATTTACTAACTAACTAAATAATCACAGATATGCATAAACAAACAGTAGATTTTGGTTACAAACAATGATAGGGAAGATCCCCTAGTGGGCTAAACCGATATGATAGCTTGGTGGACAAAGGAAGGGGGTGTGGACTGAGAGCGGGAATTGATTCATTACACAGTGGAGAAATATATTCATTGAAATGCTAATCCTTCGCGCATGAACGGCCATTCATTCGAGAATAATTGCAAGTACATATTTACTGTGTATGTCATTGTTGTCTTCTGTTGGAATCCGGTCTGTCTGCTGGATTTCATCTGAGTCTCTCTCTTTCTGTTTCCTGAAGATCAGAGTCTTTGGTTAGAATGGATACTTCAGAGTACCATTCAGAAATGTTCTCATGGATGGATGTTTTCGGCGGTTGTCGGTATTCTCGTCCTCAATTTACGTCATTTCTAAGCTGCAGACTAGTACTTTGTATCTAAGATTTGCTCTATTCTGTAAGGATCGATAGTCTCAGAGTTGAACCATTTGTAGCCAATGCTCCATGTGGTATAGTTTTCTAGTTTTGGTATTCAAACCTGTACCACCTCAGCTTACACCGAGGTATGTGTGGTCTAAACTATTTGTAATCACAGCTCACGCTGTGGGTTTGCTTAGTCTGAAGAAGATTTTCGTAGGAGGGGCTTTTATTCGTAAACAATAGAAAAGGGCGGTTCCATGACGCCAGAGCATGTCTGTGCTCACGGGGCATGGCCGCTGACTAGTTTACCTTTACAGGGAATACAATTCTCTCAAAATTAAAGGTTAACATCACATTACATCATTTCACAAATAGTTTCATCTCTACTCATTCATTTAATACTATAGATGCAAACACCATAATTGATAAATGTACACATTCACAGCTATAGTTCTGTGTTTTCCTGTTCTTCGTGAGGTCACCAAATGAAACACACTAACATAACGGCCTTAAGTGTCCACGGACCCTTTCCACATTCTCACCAGTGGACATATAGTTTAATTCTCCCATTTTGGGGATTTAGGAGTTCGGCCAAGTGAAATCCCTTGTTCTGTCTCTGTATTCTCTTTTTCTGCATGGCCAGGGGAGAGGTCTCCGCCAGGAATTTACGACCTGGGATAACAGAACCTGGGTGTAGGAGAGAGATAGAAAGGGGAAGCCACCATCTATACCCAGAAAGGGCCACGTCATGAGTGTTCATAAAACTGGGGGCTGTTAGGTGGTCATAAACCTGGGGGCTGTTAGGTGGTCATAAACCTGGGGGGTGGTCTGGGGGCTGTAGGTGGTCATAAACCTGGGGGCTGTTAGGTGGTCATAAAGCCTGGGGGCTGTTAGGTGGTCATAAAGCTGGGGGCTGTTAGGTGGTCTGTGGGGGCTGTTAGGTGGTGGTCATAAAGCAGTGGGGGCTGTTAGGTGGTGGTCATAAACCTGGGGGCTGTTAGGTGGTCATAAACCTGGGGGCTGTTAGGTGGTCATAAAGCTGGGGGCTGTTAGGTGGTCATAAAGCTGGGGGCTGTTAGGTGGTCATAAAGCTGGGGGCTGTGAGGTGGTCATAAACCTAGGGGGTGTTAGGTGGTCATAAACCTAGGGGGTGTTAGGTGGTCATAAAGCTGGGGGCTGTTAGATGGTCATGAGATGAGTTATTAGATAAGTCATTAGATGATTCCCTGTGTATATGAGTCATAAGATGGGTCATTAGATTATTCTCTGTATAGATATGGGCCCTGGTCAAAAGTAATGCACTATATAGAAACGTTTGTCTCTGTTGACATTAGTCAACTCTGGTTTGAGAGGGCTTCACGTGCAAATACAGTCTACCCACTGGGTAAAGCTGTTTGAAATAACATGGTTTCTGTGTCATTTCAATCAGAAATGTGATGTTGAATCAACATGGAAAACTGATTGTATCAATGTGATCATTAGTGTAAGGACGTTTCTTAAAAATAAAAAATATGTTTTACTACTTTTAAATCCAATTACATGGTGAAATGTTTTGTTGATTTCACATTGAAATCACATTAGTTGACAACTCAACCAAATGGAAATCAAAACCAGACATTGAACTGACATCTTTGCCAAGTGGATATTTTATATTTTAGCAGAAAAACCCTGGCCATCTGGTACTCCAGACAGACTAGTGAAAACCCTGGCCATCTGGTACTCCAGGTAGACTAGAGAAAACCCTGGCCATCTGGTACTCCAGGTAGACTAGAGAAAACCCTGGCCATCTGGTACTCCAGACAGACTAGTGAAAACCCTGGCCATCTGGTACTCCAGGTAGACCCTGGCCATCTGGTACTCCAGACAGACTAGTGAAAACCCTGGCCATCTGGTACTCCAGGTAGACTAGACATCTGGTACTCCAGTAGAAAAAACCCTGGCCATCTGGTACTCCAGGTAGACTTAGAGAAAACCCTGGCCATCTGGTACTCCAGGTAGACCAGTGAAAACCCTGGCCATCTGGTACTCCAGGTAGACTAGTGAAAACCCTGGCCATCTGGTACTCCAGGTAGACTAGTGAAAACCCTGGCCATCTGGTACTCCAGGTAGACTAGTGAAAACCTGGCCATCTGGTACTCCAGACAGACTAGAGAAAACCCTGGCCATCTGGTACTCCAGGTAGACTAGTGAAAACCCTGGCCATCTGGTACTCCAGGTAGACTAGTGAAAACCCTGGCCATCTGGTACTCCAGGTAGACTAGTGAAAACCCTGGCCATCTGGTACTACAGGTAGACTAGTGAAAACCCTGGCCATTTGGTACTCCAGGTAGACTAGTGGAAACCCTGGCCATCTGGTACTCCAGGTAGACTAGTGAAAACTGGCCACCTGGTACCCAGGTAGACTAGTGGAAACTCATCTGGTACTCCGTCCAGACTAGTGAAAACCCTGGCCATCTGGTACTCCAGACAGACTAGTGAAAACCCTGGCCATCTGGTACTCCAGACAGACTAGTGAAAACCCTGGCCATCTGGTACTCCAGGTAGACTAGAGAAAACCCTGGCCATCTGGTACTCCAGGTAGACTAGAGAAAACCCTGGCCATCTGGTACTGCAGACAGACTAGGCAGAAACCCTGGCCATCTGGTATTCCAGGTAGACTAGAGAAAACCCTGGCCATCTGGTACTCCAGGTAGACTAGAGAAACCTAGTATCTGGTACTCCAGGTAGACTAGAGAAAACCTGGCCATCTGTTTTGCAGACAGACTAGAAAACCCTGGCCATCCTGGTATTCCAGGTAGACTAGAGAAAACCCTGGCCATCTGGTACTCCAGGTAGACTAGAGAAGCCTGACCATCTGGTACTCCAAGGTAGACTAGAAAAACCCACAACCCATCTGGTACTCCAGGTAGACTAGAAAACTGTATCTGTGGTACTCCCAGGTAGACTGAAGTGAAGCCCTGGCCACCTGGCCTCCCAGACAGACTAGTGGCCTGACATCTGGTGCTCCAGGTAGGAGCTGGAAAACCCTGGCCATCCTGGCTCAGATGAACTAGAGAAAGCCCTGGCCATCTGTTTTCCAGGTGACTAGAAAACCCTGGCCATCTAAGTATTCCAGGTAGACTAGAAAACCCTGGCCATCTGGTACTCCAGGTAGACTAGAGAAAAAACCCTGGCCATCTGGTACCCAGGTAGACAGGGAGAAAACCCTGGCCATCTGGTATTCCAGGTAGACTAGAGAAAACCCCTGGCCATCTGGTACTAGATTAGAGAAAACCAGGTAGGTAGACTAGAGAAAACCCTGGCCATCTGGTACTCCAGGTAGACTAGAGAAAACCCTGGCCATCTGGTACTCCAGGTAGACTAGTGAAACCCTGGCCACCTGGTAGGTAGACTAGTGGAAAACCCTGGCTATCTGGTACTTCGTCCAGACTAGTGAAAACCCTGGCCATCTGGTACTCCAGGTAGACTAGTGAAAACCCTGGCCATCTGGTACTCCAGGTAGACTAGAGAAACCCTGGCCATCTGGTACTCCAGGTAGACTGAGAAAACCCTGGCCATCTGGTACTCAGGTAAGACTAGAGAAAACCCTGGCCATCTGGTACTCCAGGTAGACTAGAGAAAACCCTGGCCATCTGGTACTCCAGGTAGACTAGAGAAAACCCTGGCCCATCTGGTACTCCAGGTAGACTAGAGAAAACCCTGGCCATCTGGTACCCAGGTAGACTAGTGAAAACCCTGGCCATCTGGTACTCCAGGTAGACTAGTGAAAACCTCCTGGCCACCTGGTACTCCAGGTAGACTAGAGAAAACCCTGGCCATCTGGTACTCCAGACAGACTATTGAAAACCCTGGCCATCTGGTACTCTGTCCAGACTAGAGAAACCCTGGCCATCAGGTACTCCAGGTAGACTAGAGAAAACGTTAAGAGAGGTGTTACTCCCACCTTGGCAGCTTGGCTGCACCACTATGTAAAGATCTAGAATAAATTAAAATGATATTTAGTAATGATAGAGTAACGATCTTTGATCACCAATTACATTGTTATGAATTTAGTCGTGGAAAAAGTACCCAATTGTCATGAGTTGGGTAAAAGTAAAGATACCTTAATTTAAAATTATTAAAGCAAAAGTGAGTCACCCAGTAAAATACTACTTAAATAAAAGTCTAAACATATTTAGTTTTAAATAAAGTTAAGTATCAGAAGTAAGTAAATGTAATTGCTAAAATATACTAAGTGTCAAAATTAAAAGTATACATAATTTGGAAATTCATATATTAATCAAAACCAGACCAGAATCATTTTCATGTTTTTATTTACGCATAACCAGGCACGCTTACAACACTCAGACATCATTTACAAATGAAGGCATGTGTTTAGGAGTACTCCAGATCAGAGGCAGTAAGGATGACCAGAAATGGTCTCTGCTTAGTGAGTCCTCCAGATCAGAGGCATGAGGGATGACAGAGATGTCCTCTGTTTAGTGATCAGGAGGCAAGTAAGGATGATCAGGATGTTCTCTGTTTAGTGAGCCTTCCAGATCAAATTAAATCAAATGTATTTATAAAGCCCTTCGTACATCAGCTGATATCTCAAAGTGCTGTATAGAAACCCAGCCTAAATCCCAAAACAGCAAGCAATGCAGGTGTAGAAGCACGGTGGCTAGGAAACACTCTCTAGAAAGGCCAAAACCTAGGAAGAAACCTAGAGAGGAACCAGGCTACGTGGGGTGGCCAGTCCTCTTCTGGCTGTGCCGGGTGGAGATTATAACAGAACATGGCCAAGATGTTAAAATGTTCATAAATGACCAGCATGGTCGAATAATAACAAGGCAGAACAGTTGAAACTGGAGCAGCAGCACAGTCAGGTGGACTGGGGACAGCAAGGAGTCATCATGTCAGGTAGTCCTGGGGCATGGTCCTAGGGCTCAGGTCCTCCGAGAGAAAGAAAGAAAGAAAGAGAGAAATAGATAATTAGAGAGAGCACACTTAAATTCACACAGGACACTCAATAGGACAGGAGAAGTACTCCAGATATAACAAACTGACCCTAGCCCCCCGACACAAACTACTGCAGCATAAATACTGGAGGCTGAGACAGGAGGGGTCAGGAGACACTGTGGCCCCATCCGAGGACACCCCCGGACAGGGCCAAACAGGAAGGATATAACCCCACCCACTTTGCCAAAGCACAGCCCCCACACCACTAGAGGGATATCTTCAACCACCAACTTACCATCCTGAGTATATGCCATCTGAGTCAAGGCCGAGTATAGCCCACAAAGATCTCCGCCACGGCACAACCCAAGGGGGCTTGTGGCAGTAGGGATGACCATGGATGTTCTCTGTTTAGTGAGCCTGCCAGCTGAGAGGCAATAGGAATGACCAGGGATGTTCTTGTTTTAGTGAGTTCAACAGATCAGAGGCAGTAGGGATGACCTGCGCTGTCTTAGGCGTCTCACAGTACGGACATTGCAATTTATTGCCCTGTCCACATCTGCAGTAGCAATACAACTGAACGAAGCATACCG